>NW_023425403.1:92516061-92801061 GCF_014108415.1 Molossus molossus
TGTGCTGGTCTTCGCATCAGAGCAGAGAGCGCGTGTTTATAGCTAGAAAATAGAACAATGGATTTTGTGTATTAGCCTTGTATCCTGCAACCATGATAAACTCATAAGTTCTAGGAAGTTTTGGGGTTATTATTTTTTTTTTTTTGGTAGATTCCATGGATTTTCTACATAGCTGATCATGTCGTCCGTCATAGAGAGTTTTATTTCTTCCTTTCCAACCAGTATGTCTTTTTTTTTTTCTTACTTTACTGCACTTGTTAGGACTTCTAGTAAGATGTTGAACTGGAATAGTGAAAAGAGATATCCTTACCTTGTTATTGATTGCATGGGGTAAGTATTCAGTCTTTACCACTAAGTGTAGTGTACATGTGTAATGTTAGCTGCAGGCTTTGCTTTGTTTTTGTAGATGCCCCTTTTCAGTGAAGAAGGTTTTTATTCCAATATGGAACATGGTAACAAAGCCAACAAAGATATTTTAGATACAAATCTCACATATAAATAGAGAATGAAAACCAGCTTACACCCGGAACAGAAAGGAACTTCAGCAGAATGGAACATTCTGCGTTCTGTGGTCAGTACATTTTCTCATAGGTACAAACGCAAGCCATGGGGACTCAATGGGAAGGCGGAAAAAAATAAAATCAACCAGAAAATGAGAGATGCTGGAACAAACGTATGGAAAAAAAAAAAAAGAAGAACCTTAATCTGTGCTTCACACGCTATACAAAAATGTACTCAAATGGATCAAAATGCAAAGATACAACTCCCAGAGGAAAACAGAAGAAAATCTTTGTGTCTTCGGCTTAGGTAAAGAGTAATTAGATATGATGCAAAAAACACAATCTGTAAAAGAAAACAATTGTTAAACTGGACTTCATCAAAAATGAGAACTTATGACTCTGCTGAAGACACCGGCTGTTAAGAGAATGAAGAGACAAGCCACAGACTGGGAGCGAATATCGCTAATCATATATTCAACAGTGACTTGTATCTAGAATACATAAAGAGGTCTTATAACTTCATAAAAAGAAAACAATCACAATTTTCAATGAGCAAAGATCTGAACAGATACTTCACCTAAGAAAATGTGCCAATGGAAAATAAACACATGAAAAGATGCTCATCATCATTTGTCATTAGCGGATGCAAACCACAAACTCAGTAAGATACCACTACACTGATTGGACTGGTTAAAATTTAAAAATGAAACAAAAACCCTACAGTCTCACATGCTGGCAAGCATGTGGAACAGTTGGAAGCTCCTATATTGCTGGTAGAAATGCAGAAAAGGAACAACCACTTTGGAAGACAGTTTGATATTTTCTTATAAAATTAAACATGATTTTAAATGTATTATGTCACTGATACAAGACATCAGTCCCACTCCTAGTATTTACCCAAGTTAAGTCCTGTGCTACACAAAAACCTGTACATGAAGCTGCTTAGGAACTTTATTGGTAATCCTCCAAAATGATAAACCAGAAGTCCCTCAACTGCAGAATGAGTAAACTGTGGTAAATCCAGAGCATTAACATGACTACTCAGTAGTAATACGGAAGGAACTACTGATATACATAACAACATAAACAAATCAAATGCTTTAAGCTGAGTAAAAGAAACCAGACTCAGAAGAAGACTACACACTATGATTCCATTTGAGTGACATTCTGGAAAAGGCAAAGCTATAGAGAACAGATCAATAGTTGCCAGGGGTAAAGGACTGGGAGAGATTGATTGTTCCTAAAAGTAGAGTCTCTTCTGAATGACGCCTCTGGTTAATCAGACCTTTTTTTTTTTTGAAATAGAAACTGTTAAATGGCTTGGGAAGCCAGTTCTACTAAACTCATTTCCTTCCCTCTCATCCTTTCTCCCCTCCTCATTCTGTGCTTTCTCCTCCACGAATGATGACACCACCAAGCTGGGGCTATCCTAGCTCCTTTCTCTGCCCCCTTCACATCCAGACTCCAAGGCCTGTGGTTCCTACCTCCTAGGTACCTTGTCTAAGTGCTTCTCTCGGTGGCCACAGCTATGTCCCTTGTCAGGCCTCATCATCTCATGTCTGAATCACTGGGCCGGTTTCCCATCTGAGTCTCCCTGACTCCAGCCCGAGCCCTCCCTCCAACGTCCTCCCTGCAGCCGGAGCGGTTTTCCTGAATCACTCATTCAACCATGTTGCTCTCCTGGCCCAAAGCCTTCGGAGTGCCCCTGGCTTTTGTGGGGGTAGGAATGGTCTTGTAGAACTAGTACCAAGCACAGTGCCTACTGTCCTTGGACACTCAGTGAATGATGATTGAATAAATATGCATATTGACAAAGTGAATGAAAGAGTTATTAAAGAATGTGCAGTCTCCCCTGCCCCCCACGAAACTCATTTAGAGAGGTCTGAAGACAATAGCTAAGCGTATAAGGAAGAAGCACCATGGTTTGTATCCCAGGGCACCTACCAGTCCTAGGCACTGTCCTAGGTGCCAGAGACTCAGGGAGCTTCCAACTGGTGGTGGACGCAGAGTACTCCCCTAATCATACAAATGAAGGCATCCTCACAAGCAATGATAAGGCCCTGCAGGAGACATGTGCCATGCTCTGAGAAGATGTGACGTGAGGAAGGGTTGAAGGCTTGACAAAGTCTAAGGGCTTCCCAGAGGAGGCGACGAATAACCCAGAGGATGAGAAGTTACTGGATGTAGAGCTGAGAAGGAACTTTCCAGCCAGCTGGAGGAGTACCTGTGACAGCCCTGAACCTGGAAGCACTAATATCCCTGCCAGGTAGGAAAAGGAGGGTAGCGTGACTGGAGCCATAGAGCGGGGGGAGGGAAGGCAGCAGGTGGGAGGGGGAGGGAAAGGGCTGAATCCAAACTCAGTGGAGGATTTTAGGTTGGAGACTGCCAGGAACAGATCTGTTCCGGAAATATTATTCCCACTGTTGTGTGGATGAAAGGGGTAAGAGGGGATGTTGAAGAATAGTCAGAAGTTCCGAGGAGAGGTGCTGAGGAGCCAGGGTTTGGGGGAGAAGAGGCTGAAATGCAGCTTTACTTAGGAAGTAAACGGGACAAGCCTGGTGCTGAGGGTGAAGAGAGGTGAGGGGAAGGGACAGGCTGCAAGAACAGCAGTTTTAGAGTTTGCAACCTCCCCTGGGTGGACCAAGGCATTTCTCATCCTTCATGGTGGTTCCTGGAAGCAAATACGCCACAATGACCAGGCCACTGAGTTATACCCCTGCCTCATTCTCTTTACTATGCAGCTGTCTTCCATAGAACTTTAGTTGGTTTTCGGCATATTTGCAGGGAAACAGAATCAGAAAATGTAAAATGCAGATGAATGCTGCTAATAAAAGCATTAATATTTGATAGCTTAAAAAGTGGTGAGGGGCCATATCAGTTACCCATATAGGAGGAGGGGCCTGCTCTTTATGGAAGCACAGAGTATTCTGCCCTGTGGCAGGTTCTTTTATATAAATTATTGCAGATGATACTACATATAGACATTCAATATGACAATAATCCTATGAAGAGGGTAGTCTTGTCTCCTATTACAGATGAGAAAAAATGAGACCAAATAGTTCAAGTGACTTGCCCAAGGTCTCAGCTAGCAAGTGGCACATTCAGGGTTCAGCACCAGCTCCGCTTGACCCTAAATGCCATGATCTTTCCATTGTGTCCCCACACCTCCTCTCCACTGAACCGAACATCCCCTGTTGCCTGACACTTCCTTTCCTTTTACCTAGAACGCCTTTGTGGCTGACTCCTTCCACCTGGCCCACCCAGGTTTCCAAGGCCACCACAAATGGCCCCTTCTCCACGTAGCCCGCTTCCCTTCCCAAAGAAACACAAAACGCTTGAAGCCCCGCTCAGAAAACTTGTGTTCTGCCCTGTTACATGCCTATTTGTGTACTTATTGTATTCCCAGTAATAGACTGCAGACCCCTTGAAGGTCTGCACAGACTTTTGATGTGTATGGAGATATTCTGTATCTTGTGGATTTGAATACATGTACTCAATTGGTTGAACATGTCAAAAGTTGGTAAATGAGGCTAACAGAAATGTATATATGGAGTTAAAAAATGGGATATCTGATTATTTACATTTTAATAAGTGTTTCTTACTATACAACAAATATCAAGTTTATCCAATATGTAATAGTATGAAATTCATATGCTTCATTTCAGGCACATATTAAAATCATCAATACCCATGTACAGAAAGCATTCTGAAAACCAGAAGAATGGAACTGCATTCATCAGTAAGTTTGAAATGAATCTTTCAATGACAAATATCAATTTTAAGACATTTAATAGTCACCTTCTTGCATAATATTTCCTTCAAATATATTTTTTCTCTTTTATAAAACTTATATTTACCTTACTAGACAAACTCAGACTCATGCAATGTTACAGTTAGAAAGGAGCTTAAACACAATTCAGTCCAATTCTTTTATTTTGCAGTTGAAATAGCAGTTTAGTGATGTGGAATCTCAGCTCAGATAGTGCCAGAGACAAGGTTAGAGCTCTCTTTTTCCAAAATTAAACTCCAAACTCTAAGGAAGAGAGCTGGGGCTTATCTTAATATTAATTCAGAACCTCAGTAACAGAACCCCAATTTTTTTTAGGGTTGTGTAACACACAACCTTGAAAAGACATTTCCCAGACTCCTTGCAGCCAGATGTGGCCATATGACTTACCCTTAAGCCAATGATCTGCAAGGGTAAGTGTGTGGACTTTTGGGAATCTCCCTATAAGGGAGGGGGTACTCTATTCTTCTTTTCCTTCTTCCTTCCTGTTACCTGGAATGCACATATGATGGCTGTAGTTCTGGCAGCCACGTGGGACCTTGAGGATGAGGAGCACCCCATGGAGCAGGAATGAGCCTGCATCCTGATAACCTCAGGGAGTCATCTTGAGACAGCCCACTTTTAATCTTCCTTTATGAAAAATAAATGAATGTCTATGTTAGTTAGGCCATCACTACTTTGAGTTTTCCAGTTACACTCAGCCAAGCATAACTAACTCACCTCACTCCCCATTCCTACTCCCACACACCCATTCCTCTCCTATCTCAGTAAACAGCAGTTTCGTTCCACCAATTGCTTAGGCCAAAAGCCTTGGAGTGTTTATTGATGACTTGTTTTTTCAAACCCCACAACCATCCCACCCGCAATTCTCATCAGGTCTTCATACCGGCCCCGGAGCTGCCGTCCCGCCACCTCACGGCTGCACGCTCATCCCACCACAGCGCCTCCTCGGCAGTGGCCGGCTTCCATTCTACCCACCACCTGCTCTTCCCAGTCTAGTGCCACAGAGCAGCCAGACTGAAGTTTGTAAAGCGTATGTGGATCCATATTACTGTTTTGCTCAGAATTTCCCAATAGTTGTCCCTGAATCAGAGGAAGAGCGGAGTCCTTATTGTGGCCGACATGGTCTGGTCCCTCCTAGGTCTCTGCCCTCACCCACCAGTCTTCCCTCCACCCACTGTGCCCAGCCACCTCACCCACATTGCTGTCCCCTGCCCTCATCAGGCATGCGCCCTCTGGTCTCGGGGTCCTGCTTTTTGGAACCCTCTCCCCAAGTACCCACATATGCTCTCCCTTACTTTGTTCGGGCCTCTATCCAAACATCACCTTATCAGGAGGTCTTCGCTGACTACTCTGTCTAAAATAGGATCCCACCCCATTCCCTACTTCTCCTTCAGAGCACTTACCGTCACGTGATGTTTACTCAGACTCCTTGTCTCTCTCCCCATGAGGGCTGTGGTTTTACTGCTCTGAGCAACTTGCCATCTCTGGGAACACATGTTAAATATGTGTTGATTATAAAATAAGCCAGCTTTGTCTTATTAGTTATTAAGATGATCTAAAAGGGTAAGATGGGTTCTGTTCTATAGCTAATAGCAACCACAAAAGATTAAAAAATTCAAAAGAAGAATGATGGCCAGCAGTAGGCCGGGCCAGTTTGGAAGAACCAAAGTCCTTTCATAGCAGCTCAAACGATGCAAAGGCTTTTCTTACTCTTCTCACAGGACCTCTTCAGTGAGAACCAGGGCGGGAGAGGGGGTGGCAGGTTGACCACTCATCGCCTGGTGATGAACACAACTGTCCTCTCAGAGCTCTCCAGCTTTGCGGAACATTCTGGTTATTTAAAACATGACTCAATGACCACTTTGTCAAGCTTGTTTCCTGGTATGACAATGAATTCGGCTACAGCGACAGGGAGGTGGAGCTCACAGTCCACGTGGCCTCTAAGGAGTAAGAGCCCCTCGGACCACCAGCCCCAGCGAGAAGGAGAGAGGCCCTCAGCTGCTGGGGAGTCTTGTCCCAAACGGATCCCCCAATACACTGAGATCTCCTGACCTCGAGTTTCCATCCCAGATCCCCTACAGGAGGGGAGGGGCTTAGGGAGCCCCACTTTGTCAAGTACCATCAATAAAGTTCACTGTACCCAACCAAAAATAAGTAAATAACTAAATTAAATAAAACATGAGTAAATAAAAGTACACGGAAACGGATACATCTTTTCATTTGCAGACAGGCAATTTCTTTTCAAAGTTAGAAAGTTTTCAGTTGGACAAGTAAACTTAAGTAAGAAATCTTTTTAGTAAACTTTATAATAAATAGGTTAAGCTTGACACATATTTGGAAATAATGTGTTACTAATATTTGTTTGCATGTGGAGAAGGAGCAAAGCCTGAGAACACCACAGTTCCCGTCTTCAAAGGAGACCAAGAAATCGAGTCTACCTTCTTCAGGCAAATAAGAGGCTGAAATTTGCAAAAGGAAAAACAGCAAGCTATTGCTAAGATTTTGCCTCAAAAATATATACTCCTTTCTACATTCCAAGTGATAGTTGTTTCAAGCTGCTAAAGTATTTTTTTTCTTTGGGAAAAAACAGAACTCTGAAAAAACTTAAGAGCCTGGCTCTGAAGACTGATCTCCCTGTGTCTGAACTGCCTCCACTGGCTGTGTGTCCTTAGGCAACTCGTCTACTTCTCGCCTCGGGCTCCTCTTGCAGAAAACTGAGCTAAACTTCACAACAGCCCTGGAAGACAGGTGGCTGTTGAAGAGAATGTGTGTGGAGGGTGGAGCACCGAGTCCAGCACCCCTTAGGGGCTTGGTGAACGGCTGCTGTTATCCCTCCATAAGCAAGGATGCACAGAAGCCCACTGAAGACATCAACACTTTAAAACATAATCTATAAAAATAACTGATTTTTAAATTTGGAAAATACAGTAGGTATGAATAAAAATAAATCTCCCACCAGGGGATGGTGGGTGGGGTTGGGAAAGATAAAGCAAAGAACTGATATGCATATATGCACAAATGAATACAGACAATAGTGTGGGGAAGGCAAGAGAGGGGGGTAGAAGCGGGGAGGAGGGGGTTCATGGGGGAAAAAGGTGAAACATCTGTAATACTTTCAATAATAAAGATAAAAAAAGAAAAAATCTCCCACAAGTACTATAAATAAAACCTCCCTCAAACAAAAGAGAAGTCCTGCAAACTAGACGTGTTTTTCTCTAACTTTGAAATAGTGCCCTCTGCTGGCCAGTGGAAAACATGAGCTTTTCAACCAACTCCAGGCGACCGAGCAAGGGTTGAGTCAGCCAGGCTTAGTCCCTGATCCTGAAACAAAAGCCAGGTGTTGCACTGCGAGGGTTGCCTCATGTAACTGGGATGTTAACAGAATTCAAGGCTGGCCTCTCCATTTGTTCACCTGCCTGGAAGATTATCTTTTCAAACCCCGAGGTCTCATTTTTCAAGGACCATAATTGCATGCAAATGTTACAGCCAAAAAACAATGCAAAGAGCATTACAAAAATCAATATTCCGTGTAAACCTCGGATTTTCCAGCATAAAGATCCAAAAGCAGAAGTGGTGACAAATGTGTAGAAAGAGTGGAAAAGTCAGAATGCGTCATTAAGAATATTACCACAAAAGGAAGCAAAAAATCTTTGGGAACACATGTCTGATTTAGGTGGGGTAAATAGCTACAAAGAAGGCTTTAATAAACCCTGCAAACCTCTTACAGGTATGACCTAGAAATCCAACTAGGATGCATCACTACCCTTTTCTTTAAGCAGAAATATGCTTAATGCTCAAGAGTCTATTGGCTGGGGTATTTAGACATGAAATACATTCCCACCTCCTAAGGTGTAAAGTAAAATCCCAGATTGCAAACTGACAGCCCTAGGGCCATATAGTTTGATTTGGTATTGGCTGCATTTAAAAAAATAATAATTAGTTTCCAATGCTTTAAAAATAGAGATTTCACATCAAAATCTGCACGTCTGCCTTCTTATAAACATGGAAGAGATTTAGCCATCCCAGGACAGTGCTCTCCACAGCAACAACTAACCAGGCCAAGCAGCAGCGGTCGTCCCCGGAGATGGGCACGTGCTGTCCAATTCGCTACCTTTCCATCCCGTGGCCCTAAGCATCACATCACCTGCTTGGCTTTTGTAAGTGCTTGAATATGAGACCCCGGGTTCCTAACAACCCTAAGGCACTAACTATGAGCTCAATTCAGTTCAAACAAATGTCAACCGTGTGCAAGGTACTTTTATAGGCACTGGGGATATAAAGCATAAGACATGATCCCCAAACCTAAGGAACTCATAGATTACTGTTTCCAGTTAAAGCAAGTGAACTGAAAAGGTAGAGAAGTGATAAAGACTAAAGCAATTAAATATACTTTCTAGTTTTTTGACATGATACTCAGCTAACTATTTAGTCTTTCTTCTTGTCTAATATATGCATTTAAGGGTATAAATTTCCCCCTAAGAATGATGTTAGCTTTATCTCTAATGATTCAACAGGTATTTTTATTATAACTCGTTTAAAAACATTTTTTTCTAATTCCCACCTATGCGATTTCTTCTTTGACCTTTGCGCTATTAAAGTTTCTTAATTTTCAAATACATAGAATATTCCAATTATCATTTTAAATTGATCTCTACCTTAATTGCCTTACAGTCAAAGATACTCTAAATTCCCAGTCTTTTGAAATTTGTTGAGACTTGCTTTGTGGACCATTAGGGGGCCAGATTTGTGAATGTTGGATGTGAGTTTGAAGAGAAAGCATGCTCTCCAGTTGTTAGGTGCAGTTTCCATTGTGTGCCCACTAGGTCAAGTTTGCTGATTGTGTTGTTCCAATATTGTGCATCTTTATTGATTTCTAAAATAGGCTTGTTCTATCAGTTACTGAGAGAGATGTGTAAAATACCTTTATGTAATTGTAGTTTTGAGTATTTCTCCTTGTAAGTGGTTCTATCAGTTTTTGTTTATTTTTTTTCCTTAAGATAAAACATACATAAAGTACACAAAACTTACATAGACATTTTGATGAATCTTATGTATACACCCACACAATCCAACTCAAGATCTATGACTTTTCCAGCACTTCAGTCTTCCTCGTGCCATTCCAAGTCAATAAGCTACCCCTGTCCATTATAATTTTTCTGACTGAGGGTGATAACATTAAGTTTTACCCGTTCCTGAAATGTATATAAATGCTAGCATACAGTATACATTTTTTTGTGTCTGACTTCCTTTGCTTAATATTATGTCTATGAGCTTCATTCCAATTACTGCACATAGTGGTAGTTCATTCTTTTGATTGCTATGTAAACTTGCGTTGCAAAAGTATAGTACAATTTATTTATCCATGCTACTATTGATAGACATTTGAATTGTCTCCAATTTGGGGTATTAAAAAAAGAGGTTTAGGCTGTAACAAAAAATAAAAGAATTTATTTGAGGTCTGCTGGGTATGAAATTCTAGGTTAGTAGATTTCTTTCAGCACTTTAAAATTTTCATTCCATTGTCTTCCACTGTTTTTGTTGAGATGTTAGCTATCTAGTCATCGGTCATTTGAAAGTTCTCTTTTTTTCTCCTCTGGCTACTTTAAGACATCTTTGGTTTTTAGAAGGTTTGCTATGATGTACATTAGTGGGCATTCTTTTTATTTGTCTGTTTAGGATTCATAGAGATTTTTTCAATCTGTGGCTTGATGTCTCATCAATTGTAGAAAGTCCTCTGCTATTAAATCTCCAAAATTGCTCATGCCCCAATTTGTCTACGAGTATGCTTATTTGTTCCTCATTATAGTAACCAAAATAAAAACCAATTAAAAACCCAAACATCAGTGTTATGCTAAAATTATGTTAGCCTTAAGGATATAATAAAACTATATAGACAAAAAATTATCATTAGTTAAGGACAGACATTAGTTAGGATAAGTAGATACTCATATAGAAACATATTTATGGTATATTCTTATGTTTAAGAAAGGTTTAATAGGCATGCAGACAGATAATCCCACTTTTGTTATGTATTCAGATTTGTGAACAAAAATGTGGAGTAAGATCAGGGTCACATTATGAATTTGTTGGGCCTAAGGCCCTTTTGCCTTTGTGGGCTTCTTTTACCCTAAAAAATATTAAAACTTATATTTTACAACTGTACTGTTACAAAGACAAATATATTAATGTTATATATTAAAATATTTTCTCTCTTTGTCCAAAAAGTTCTTTTTCCTTTCCTTCTAATTTTATTTTTTATTTTTATTGAAGTATAATTGACTTACAATATCATATTGTTATCATTATCATCGTCATCATCATCAACCAATTTATTACCTTCACTTCAGAAGAAAATGCTTGGAAGGAATATTTTCTTCTCACTGCCTCCAGTTTCAGCATTTCTAATCTTTCTTCAACCCACATCAATCAGAAATCAACCCTTACCACTTCGCTGCACTGACTTTCTCATTGGTAAATCTAGTGGTTGGTCCATTTTCAGCCTTCTTCTTACTTGACCTGTGAACAACATCTAACATTGGGGACCAACTCTTATTGAAAAGCTTTTCTTCACTTAATTTCCAGGACTCCACACTCCCTCAGGTTTCCTTTTATGTCTCTAGCTGCTCTCTTTCAGTTGCCTTTCTAGTTCCTCTTTATTGCTCCAACATATAATATGGGTGCCCTGGCTACAAGTCTAAGGGCCATTTCTATTTATAAAGTCTAATGAATTTAAAGTTTTTTTCTAACTAATATATATCTAACCTATATATCTATAGTGGATGTAGGTCATACATAGCCTGAACCACAATCTTGAATTGCTAACTAATATTCAGAAATGCTTTCTATTCTGTTCCATTGACTGATGCTTTCTGATAGTTTGTTATTATTGTATAGAAATGCAAAAGACTTGTATGTTGATCTTGTATCCTGCAACTATACTGAATTTGTTTATTAGCTCTAACAGTTTTTTTTGGAAGGGGGGGGGTTTTTAGGGGTTTTCATGCATAGGATCATGTAATCTAAAAATAGTGACAGTTTTACTTCCTTCTTTTAAATTTAGGTGCATTTTTTTCTTGCCTCATTGATCTGGCTAGGACTTCCAATACTATGTTAATAAAAGTGATAAGGGTGTACAGGCCCCTAAGGGTGGGCATTCTTCTCTTGTTCCTGATCATAGAGGAAAAAAAATGTTCATCTTTTCACTACTGCAAATGATGTTAGCCATTTGCTTGTCATATATAGTTATTATGTTGAGTTCCCTCTATGCCTACTTTGTTAGGAGTTTTTATCATATGTGGATATTGAATTTTGTCAAATGCTTATTCTACATCTATTGAGATGATATGATTTTCATCGTTTGTTTTGTTAATATGGTGTCCCACACTGATAGATTTGTGAATGCTGAACCATCCTTGCATCCCTAGAATAAATCCCACTTGATTATAGTACATGATCTTTTTAATGTATTGTTGAATTTGGTTTGCTAATATTTTCTTGAGGACTTTTACATCTATGTTCATCAGTGGTACTGGCATGTAATTTTCTTTTCTTGTGATATTCTTGTCTGGTTTCAGTACCAGGGTAATGCTGGCCTTGTAAAATGAATTTGGAAGTGTTCCTTCCTCCTTTTTTCCTTGGGAGAGTTTGAGAAGGATTGGCACTATTCTTTGAAGATTTGGTAGAATTCACCAGTGAAGCTGTCTGGCCCTGGACTTATTGTTGGGAGGTTTTTGATTCCCAATTTAATCTCCTTACTAGTAATTGGTTTGTTCAGATTTTCTATGTGTTCATGATTCAGTCCTGGAAGTCTCTATGTTTCTAGGGATTTACCCGTTTTTATTTCTAGACTGTCCAATTTGTTGGTGTGTAACTGCTCACAGTATTTTTAATGATTCTTTGCATTTTTGTGGTATCAGTTGTAACTTCTCTTGTTCTAGTTCTGATTTTATTTGAGTTCACTCCTTTTTTTCTTGCTGAGCCTAGATAAATATTTGTCAATTTTGTTTATATTTTCAAAGAACCAGCTCTTAGCTTTTTTTTTTTATGCCCCTAGCAGGAACCTAACTCAGGACTCTCTGGTCCGCAGGCCAATGCTCCATCCACTAAGCCAGACCAGCCAGGGCAGCTCTTAGCTTTATTGATTTCTTCTTAATCATTTCAGTCTAGATCTCTGTTTCTTTATTTTCACTCTGATCTTTGTCATTTCATTCCTTCTAAAAGCTTTGGGCTTTGTTTCTTCTTCTTTTTCTAGTTCCTTCATGTATAAAATCAGGTTTTTTATTTGAAATTTTCTTGTTTCTTTAGGTGGGCATTTATTTCCATGAATTTTTCTCTTAGAACTTCTTTTGCTGTCTCCACAACTTTTGGTATGTTGTGTTCCATTTTCATTCATCTCAAGGTATTATTTTATTTCTTTTTTGACCCATTGGTTATTTAGTAGCAACTTCTTTAATGTCCATATATTTATAAAGTTTTCAGTTTTCTTATTGTAATTGACCTTTAGTTTCATACCATTGTGGAAAAATGCTTGATAAAATTTCAGTCTTCTTAAATATATCAAAAATTGTTTTGTGGCCTAACATATACTTTACCTTGGAGAATGTTCAATGTACACTTAGAAAAATATGTATTCTGTTGCTTCGGATGGAATGCCCTGTATATATCTGTTAAGTTTATCTAATGTGTTCTTTAAGACCAATGTTTTCTTACTGGTTTTCTATCTGGATGATCTATCCATTATGTAAGTAGGGTATTAATGTCTCCTACTACTATTGTATTACTGTCTTTTTCTTCCTTTGGTTCTGTCAATATTGCTTTATATATTTTGGTGCTCCTACTTTGGGTGCATACATATTTACAAATGTTATATCCTCTTGTCGAGCTGACCCCTTGATCATTATGTAATACCTTTCTTTGTCTCACTACGTCCTTTCTTTTAAAGTCTATTTTGTCTGATATAAGTATAGCTATTTCAGCTTTCTTTCAGTTTTTGTTTGCATAGAATATATTTTTATATTTTTTCTTCTCTTCACTTTCATTCTGTGTGTGTCCTTTCATCTGAAGTAGTATCTTTTAGGCAGCATAAGTGGGTCTTGGTTTATTTGAGTGTGTGTGTGTGTGTGTGTGTGTGTGTGTGTGTGTTTAATTCTTACCCAAGGACATTTTTGCATTCATCTTCAGATAGATCAAGAGGGAGAGAGGGAAAAAGAGAGAGAGAGAAACATTAATGTGAGAGAGACACATTGACTGGCTGCCACCCACACAACCCCAACCAGGACCGGGGACAAACTGCAACGGAGGTACGTGCCCTTAGTGGGAACCAAACCTAGGTCTCTCTGGACTGCAGGCTGATGCTATAACTGCTGAGCCAAACTGGCCAGGGCTATTTGTGTGTTTTTAATCCACTTAGCCATGTTATGTCTTTTGGTTAGAGAATTTTACCTATATATATTTAAAATAATTATTAATAGACATGTACTTATTGTCATTTTGTTAACTGTTTTCTGGCTATTGTGTAATTCCTCTGTTCCGTCCTTGTCTCTTCCTTTATTGTTTGGTGAGTTTCTTTAGTGGTATACTTAGATACCTTTCTCCTTATTCTTTGTATATCTACGATAGGTTTTTGCTTTTTGGTTAGCATGAGGCTTACATACAACAACTTATGTTTATAACTGTCTATTTTAAGTTGATAACTGAAGTCTGAATGCATTCTAAAGTTCTACATTTTTACTCTCCTCCCATTTTGTGTTTTTGATGTCACACATTTTCATCTTGTGTTTCCTTCAACTATTGTATAGTTATTTTACTATGTTGTCATTTAAACTTCATACTAGCTTTATAATTGATTAATCTACTACTTTTACTATATATGTTCATGTTTTCAATGAGATTTATACTTTCATATGTGTTCTTGTTATTAGTGCCCTTTATTTTCATCTTAAGGAAGTCCCTTTAACATTTCTTCTAAGTTCAGTTTAGTGCCTTTAGCTTTTGCTTGTCTGGAAAATTCTTGATCTCTCTTTCAATTCTGAATGATAATTTTGCCAGGTAGGGTATTTTTGGTTGGAGATCAGTTCTTTCAGCATAAAGTTGGTCATCCCTGGAACAATATATTGTGATGATCCATTTCTACACCTACAACATTGGTTTCCCCCATTATTTATACTGTTGTGAGAACATGAGGCTGTATGGGAAATTCCTCTTTTCTCACCCTAAATCAGAGGAGAATAGCTGGAAAGAACCCCAATACTTTCAACATCTAAAACATCTATGATGAGGGTCACGCTTGGAGACCTCTGTAACCTTGGAGACCTCTATAGCCCCGGAGAAGTGCAACTGTTGTTCATATGATTCTGTAATGGTGAATACACGTCATTATACATTTATCAAACCGCATACAATGTACAGCAGAGAGTGAACCCTAATGTAAACTATACACTTTTGTTAATAACCAATATTGATGCATAATAAATGTACCACACCAATGTTAACAAATTATAGTTAATAATGTTACAGTAACATATTGTATAAATCATATCTGTATATACACATTTATATACATGATATATGTGTATATCTGTTTGCATATGTATATATCTAACATGATATTAATAGCAGGGGAAATTGTGTGTGTTGGGGTTGGATGGAGGGGACTCTCTGTACTTTCCACTCAATTTCCCTGTAAACCTAAAACTGTTCTAAAATATAAAGCCTTTTTTTTTTTTACTTCATTTTCAAATCTGGTAGCTACTAGCTATGCATCACTATTGAGCACCTAATATTTAGGCTATCCAAATTGAGATGTGCTGGTAAAATACACCAGCTTCAAGATTTTGTATGGAAACATGAATGTATAACACCTTAACAGTTATCTTTCTATTGATTACATGTTGAGGTGATACTTTGAATATATCAGATTAAATAAAATATATTATTAAGATAAAAAAATAAAGGGCTTGCCCTGGCTGGTTTGGCTCAGCGGTTAGAGTGTTGGCCTGTGGACCAATGAGTCTTGTGTTTGATCCCTGCCAAGGGCACATACCTTGGTTGTAGTTCATCCCCAGCCCTGGTTGGGTCGTGCAGGAGGCAACCAGTCGATATGGCTTTATCACATGAACGTTTCTCTCTGTATCTCTTTTTCCCTCCTTCCCACCCCTTGGGTGAGGAATAAAAATAAATAAATAAATACAATAAAGGGCTCACGTAGCTATTGACTTGAGAATTGCAAGATGCACCCACTATGTGTTTACAAATGAGACTATGGCTGTGGCAGGAGGTTCTATGTTCTGTAACTGCCACCTAATCTTGTGGCCACTCAAACTCACTTCTTCTGACTTGGAGCAAGGCTACTGTCATTGGTTGAATTGTGCCCCCCCAAAAGATACATTGAACTTAAAATTTGTGATATCCGTGAATGTGACCTTATTTGGAAATATGGACTTAACAGATTTAATCAAGTTAGATCATTAGTGTGAACACTAATCCATTATGACTGGTGTCCTTATAATAAGAGGAAAACACCATATGACAAAAGAGGCAGAGATTGGAATGATGCCACTTCAAGCCAAGAAACACCAACTATTGACTGTGACCACCAGAAGCTGGAAGTCAGGGGAAACACTGCTGAAACTTTGATATCAGATTTCTAGGCTTCAGAATTGTCAGAGAATAAATTCACTTTGATGTAAGTACCAAGTTTATAGTATTTTATTACAACAGCCCTAGAAAAGTAATTCAAGCGTAAATGGCAGAGCTCATGGACCGCAGTAAACAAACAGAGAACAGAGGCAGACAAAGGGACTTTAATCTCTCCCTTCTAAGAAGGAGTGTATTCAGAAGTGGTTTCTGTAGGCAGGAGTCCCTAATGCCCCAGCCTGGTTTTTCTGTGGCCATGGAAGCTGGTGAGGCCACTGGAAGGTTGGAGGAGATAGAGATAATGGTATGTGGTGCTGTTATGCTAGAGATTATAGACATACCGGTGATTCAAGGATGTTACACTGGAGGAAAAGACTCTCAAAAGTGGATTGGAATCAGGTCCAGCTGGTCCTTCCCCACAGATCTTCTAAGAAAAATGGGATCATATCCAATTCATGATGAACCCAAGAAGACCTTCAATATAACTGAATTTTTTTTTCTTCTCACTTCCTAGTTTGGTGTCTGCAACTCTACTCTCTGCTAATTCCATTTCCACTTTTTTTTTTTTTATCCTCACCTGAGGACATTTTTCTATTTTTTGTTCAGGTAGAGTTGGAGGGGGAGAGAGGAAGAGAGAGAGAAACATCGATGTGAAAGGGACACATCGAGTGGCTGCCACCCACACGACCAACCAGGGCCGGGGACAAACTGCAACCGAGGTACGTGCCCTTAGCGGGAACCGAACCCGGGTCTCTCGGGACCGCAGGCCGACGCTCTAACCGCTGAGCCAAACCGGCCAGGGCTCCACTTTTTTTTTTAAAGTGGCTACTGGGCCTTAGATATATGTATACCAATAGAGAAAAAAATCTAGAATGAGAGGTCAGGACTCCATACATTAATATGAGATTGTAGAGAAAGTTGTACAAACGTAGAGTAATGCATTTGGTCTGAGAGTGGCTAAGTTTTAGAATTTGAAAAGAGGGACTTAGGTCTTGAGTAATTCTGGATCTGGTATAATTTCAGAGTTTAAAAAACTTCTGAGCATTCAGTTAAGTCCTAGTTATGAGGATGGAGTTTTTTGGAGATTGGTTAGATACAGACACAAAACTGCTTTGACCAGAGACCTGAGTCCTGCAGGAGGAAGGAAAACTCTTCAATTTAAGGTAAGAAATCAAATTCCAATGCATGTGAGAAAAATGAATAATGATAAAGAAAGCCCAAACATCAACACTCGAGGAATGAATTCACTAAGAAAAAAGAGAGAACTAGGACCATCACAAGATAAATTTACAGAAAGTATATTTAAGCTCCTCAAAGAAGTAAAGAAAAGAATATTATAGGTAAAAAGAACAAACTATTATGAAAGAAAAAATGGCATATGCAAATGAAGAGATAGATATGATACATAAAAACTAGAATTTAAATAAATTATATAAGTTAAACACACAGAACAAAACTAGGACCCAGACTTGACATAGTTATTAAAGAATAGCAAATTGAAATGTAGTAAGAAATATGCCACAAACACAGAACAGAGAAAGAAAAAAAAATACCGAAAAAAAAGAAAAAAAAAGATATGGAGGTTATCATGAGTGGTTTCAACTTCCAACTAAAGGAAGTTCCAGAAGGAAAGAATAGGGTGCATAAAAAATATCCAAACTCAAATAAATAATGGCAGGGAAATTTCCAAAACTGAAGTTCTCATTTTAAGTTTTAAAATTTCTAGAGTGTGAGGTAGAACAAAAATCAGTCCAGCGAAAGGTATATTGTGGTAAACGTGCAGACTTGAAGGAACTTTTCTCATAGCAACCATATAGATAAGACAGATTACCTACAAAATGTCAGAAAAAGTTGGCAGTGTATTCATGATTCAGGACATTTCCAGAAGCACTTGATTACCAAGCTATTGTAGAAGAAGACAAGCATGTGAAGTGCTCACCTTAAAAGCCAATCTGTCCCCTCTGCTTACCTCCCTGAAGAGGAGGGCCAATGAGTCTTACTGAGTGATGGGTACCGGGGACTCTCTGTATTGTTTTTGCAACTGCTTGTGAGTCTATAATTATTTCAAAATAAAAAATTAAATCTTCAACATTTATCTCAAGAAAATGAATTTTATGTTCACATAAAAACTTGTACACAAATGTTTACAAAAGCTTTATTCTTAATAGTCAAAAACAAAACAACTCAGATGTACTTGAATGGGCGGATGGTTAAAGAGAATGATATGGTACATCCAGACCATTGATCACTACTCACAATAAACAAAAACAAAAAACACTATTGATGCATGCAGTGACCTGGATGAATCTCCAGAATATTATATTGTGTGAAAAAAATCACAAAGGGTTACATAGTGTATAGTCTTTTTTATATAACATTCTTTAAATGACAAAATGATGGAAATGGAGAACAGGTGAGTGGTTTCCAGGACTTAAGGACGGAAGGGACCAGAGAGAAAAGTGAGTGTGGCTATAAAAGAGCAACAGAAAAGATCTCTCTGGTGATGAAACTCTTTTGTATCTTGAGAATATCAATGTCAATTTTCTACTTGTGATATTGTATTACAGTCTTGCAAGATGTTACCACTGAGAGAAGGTTCTGCAAGATCTCTCTGTATTATTTCTTAAAACTGCATATAAATTTATAGTTCCCAAATTAAAAAGTTTGATTTAAAAAGTCTTACTGTGACATTGTGATACAGAGATCCAAACACCTGCTTCTGGGTTCACTTTATTTCAATACTTGCTTTTGTGCCTTTCAAGGTTGTAAAAGATACTTTACAAAAGCATGAATGCCCACACCTGTTAGAATGGGTACTATAAAAAGATAAGAGGTAAGTGTTGGCAAGGGTGTGAAGAAAAGGGAATTCTTGTGCACTATTGTAAAAAAAAAAAGAGTATGAAACTTTCTCAGAAAATTAAAAGTAGAATTATCATGCTATCCAGCAACTCCACTTGTGGGTATTTATTTGAAGAAAAGACACTAATTCAGAAAGATACATGCACCTTCATATTTACAGCAATGTTATTTAGAACAGACAAGACATGGAACTTACCTAAGTGTCCATCAGTGAATTAATAGATAAAGTGATATATATCACTTTATATATTTGTGTACTATATATATATTCCATGTGATGTGTCTCATACATATATATCATGCATATGATATATATCATATTTGTCACCCATAAAAAGGAAATTGCCATTTGCAATAATAGGGATAAACATAGACCTTGAGGGCATTACGATAAGTGAAATAAATCAGAAAATGATAAATGCCATATGATCTCACTTATCTGTGGGATATAAAAGACAAACAAACAACAGAGTTGAACCATAGGTACAGAGAACAGATCAATGTTTGCCAGAGGTGGGGGGGGGAGGGCAAAATGGGTGAAGGGAGTCAAAAGGTGCAAACTTTCAGTTGTGAAATAAATAATTATGGGAATGTAATGTACAACATTGTTGCTATAGTAATAATACTGTATTGTATATTTGAAAGTTGCTAAACGAGTAGATCTTAAAAAGTTTCATCACAGGAAAAAACATATATAACTATGTATGGTGACAGATGTTAACTAAACTTATTTTGGTAATCATTTCACAATATATACAAATATCAAATCATTATAGTGTACACCTGAAACCAATATATTATATGTCAATTAAATATATATATATATATATATATCTCCTTTTATGTGTTAAACACTACTTCATGCAGTGAACACATCCATTCACAGAAATAACACCATCTTCAATTTGTCAAGCAATGAGCACTCTAGGAACATCATTTTTGCATGTCTCCTCACGTATTACAGATTGGCCGGCACGTCCATTTACTGAAACTACACTTTCCTAAAATGCTGAGCAAGAAGCACTCTTGAAATGTGCTTTTAAACGTATCTTTAAAAAAATCTGCATGAATTTTCAATAGTCAGCACCTGCACTCTCTGGTATAGCATGCTCTCAATGTGCCTAGAAAGGAGACTTGTGGAAACATCTTTTTTATATGTCTTCATACACTTATCTATTTGCATTAATGAATAGTCAACACATGCGTTTACTAAAATAACGCTGGTTCCAACTTGACAAGTATAGAGCATACTTGGAAACATTTAAAAAATATTTCTTTATACACTTCTATACCTGCACTACTAAACTGTCAGCTCATACATTCACTAATACAACTGTGTTATCACCTATTTCAGAGGACAGCACTCTTAGAAACATCTTTTACACATTTCTTTAAACTCTCCTCTACATGCATTACAGAATGGTCAGAAATTTAATTCATTAAAATAACCCTCTTCTAAGCATGACTAAAAATTTCACTTTCAGAAACATCTTTATTGTACATTTCTGTAAACACTTCTCCACATGTATTTTAAAATGGTCTGAATGTCCAAACTGTCCAAAATGTGCTAAACAAAAAGCATACTTTGAAACTTACATTAACAAGGGTTTTCGAACAAGTTTTTTAAGTCTTTTACATGAATTACAGAATAGTCAGTGTATCCATACATTGATATAACACAGTTCTCAGCATGATCAACAAATAACACTTTCAGAAACAAAAGGAATGTGTCACTCTGCCAGAGTACGGCTTTTTACACACTGTGAAATAAAGGTGTATATGTCTCATTGTTACCCCTAAAGAGGAAGAAACATCTCATTCACATGTCTTACTCTCCTGCATACATTACAGAATAAACGGTACATCAACTCAGTTCAACACCACTGTTTTCAATTTGCCATGCTTGAATTCTCCCTCGAAACATTTTTACATGTGTCTTTAAACACTTAGCAACAGGCAAAGTAGATCTGTCAACACATCCATTTACTGAAATAACACTATTATAAATATACTGAGCAGGCAGGTCACTTAGCAACATGCTTTTTACATGTGTCTTTCAGTAGTACTCTACACGCATTACCAAAGGGTCAGCACATCCATTAACTGACATAATACTGTTCTCAGCATGTTGAGCAAGTAGTACTCTTAGAATCATCTGTTTTACATGTGTCTTTAAGTATTTTTTCTCATACATTACAGAATGGTGAACATATTGATTCACCGAAATAACACTTTTCTCAAAGTGATGAGCTTAGATATGTTTTTTTTTACATGTGATGTTCAACACTTCTCTACATGCATTACAGTATGGTTAGCACATCCATTCAGAGAAATAGCCCATATCTCCATGGGATGAGCTGGGAGTATTTTTAGAAAATCCTTTTAACATATGTCTTTTTCACAAGTATTACAGAATGTTTAGTAGAACACTGTTCCCAACACACCCACAGGTAGCACAGAAACACCCTTTCCACATGTATCTTTTATTACTTCTCTATTTAATTACAGAACAGTCGGTGTATCCACAAACTGAAGTAACACTGTGCACAAGGTGCTTAACAAGAAGCATGCTTAGAAACATCCTTTTATTGTCACTGTTTCAGCTTTATGGAGGTATCATTGAAAATAATATTGTGTCGTTTAAAATATGCAATGGGATGATTTGATCTATATAAATATTGGGCAATGATTACTACAGTAAGATTAGTTAAGAAATCCCTTACCTTACATACTTACCTGTTTGGGGGGGCTAGTGAGGGGAGGTTAAGAACTTTTAAGATATATTCTCTTAGTACCTTCCATGTTTACAATACAGCATTGTTAATTGTAGTCACCATAGTGTATATGAGACACACAGAACTTATTTATTTTATAACTGGAAGTTTGGGAATTTGTACCCTTAGGCCACATTTCCCATTTATCCAATCCCCTGCCCCCACCCTGGGAAATCACCAAGCTACTATTTGTAAGAGTTCACATTTTTTTAGATTCTATATATAAGTGACTTATTTCATGAAACATAATTGTTCATCAATGTTGTTACTAACAACAAGACATCCTTCCTTTTTTTTGGTACATGTCCCTAGTGGGAACCGAACCTGGAACTCTCTGGTCCGCAGGCCAACACTCCAACTGCTGAGCCAAACCAGCCAGGGCAAGACACCCTTCTTTTTTATGGCTGAAATGCATACACACACATACACACACAATGTTGTAATATAATACACATATTGTAATATAATATATAATTATATAAAATATAACAAATAGTAATATAATATGTAATGTAAGATGTATGTTATATATTACATAGAATATATATCTTGATATATAATATATCTTATATTTTCTTTTTAAAAAATTTTAACAGTTTTATTGAGGTAAAATATACACAAAATAAAAATCACTTATTTAAAAGTCCTATTCAATGATTTTTTTTTTTTTAGCAAAACTTAGAGTTGTGCATTAGAATTAAATTTTAGAACATTTTCATCACTCTCAAAATATCCAATGCACCCATCTGAAGTCACTTCTCAATCCTACCTTTATAACAATGGTAACTGCTAATCTACATTATGTCTCTATATTTGCCTTTTCTGGACATTTCATGTAAATTTGTAATTATGAAAATATGTGGTCATTTGAGCCTGACTACTTTCATTTAGTCTGATTTTTTAAAAAATTTATTTTTACTAATCCTCACCCGAGGATAATTTTTTTCCCATTTATCTTTAGATAGAGTAGGAGAAGGAGAGAAAGAGAAAGAGAAACATCTATGTGAGAGAGACACATTGACTGGTTTCCTACTGCATGACCCCAACAGGGCTGGGGACTGAAACAAGAGCTCCTGATTGAAACTGAACCCATGACTCTTTGGTCCACGGGATGATACTCTAACCACTGAGCCAAACTGGCCAAGAGTAGCCTGATTTTAGAAAATATATCATTTTAAGGATTCCAAAATGGCAGCGGAGTGAATGGAAGCTACACAGACCTTCTCCCAGGACCAAACTAGAATACAACTAAAATAAAGACAAATCAATGGGAAAAAAGCAAAAGAAAAGCAGCTTGCAAGGACCATATAACCAGGGACACTGACTCAATCCTGGTAGGATTTTGGAGGTGCGAAATGGGGGCTGGCAGTCCACAGACAGCAAATGTAAGCAGCGCCCTTGGGTTAAACTCCCAAGCAGCTCCACAGCGCAGAGCTCAAACAAACACTAAAATAGCCACAGCCACACCTTGGGAGGGTGGACTGGACTGGAACTGTGTGGGGACACTAGGGATTTGGAGGGCACTCAGAGTTTTTGCTGAGTTGCAGCCATGCAGGATGGTGGCCATCTTGCTCCTTCCCAGGGCTCTGGGGAGAGGCAGAGGCCCCTCCCTTGGAGATTCAACCGGACCCAGATGGTCCATTGAAATGCAAATTGAAGCTCACTAACAACCAGCATCTACCGCACCCTCAGGAATACCCTTACACTGAGCACCTGAGAAAGTTTTTCTATCAACAGACAACCCAAAACTCTTCAAGTAATCTACTAATAGCGACCAGGCAAGAAGCTAGAGGATAACTGTACCATTCCTGGGCTAGTAACTCTTACCAGGAAAGTAAGACTTGACAGTAGTTTTTAACGTGGGTCCTCCCTCGCTCATCCAAACCCAGAAGAGGGAGCCACAAACACCAAAACACCAACACCCACAGGAAAATTTGGCAGGCTCCAAAGCTCACTGTGATAACCAGAAAGGTGAAAAACAGAAACAAAAGCCAAATGAAAGAACAAGAGACCTCTACCAAAGATGAGATCAATGTGGAGCACTTAGTTAACAGACCTACAATTCAGAGCCATGATCTTGAGGAAGCTCAATAGCATGAGTAAGGACATAGAGATGCTGAAAATGAACCAATTGGAAATTAAAAACCACCAAGAAGAGATCAAAAATGACATATCAGAAATAAAGAACACATTGGAAGGTTTAAACAGCAGAGTAAAGGGAGCTGAGGACCAGATCAGTGAATTAGAAGACAGGGTAGAAAAAAATCAACCAATCAGAAAACCAAAAGGAAAAACTATTTAAAAAAAAAAGACAGCTTAAGAGACCTGTGGGGCAACTGGAAACATAATAATATTCGCATCATGGGAGTCCCCAAATAAGAAGAAAATGAGCAAGTGTTAGAGAATATATTCAAAGAAATAGTGACAGAAAACTTCCCTAATTTGGTGAAGGAAGAAGGCATTTGAGTTCAAGAAGCACACAGAGCCCCAAGTAAGAAGAACCCAAACAGGCCCACACCAAGACACATGGTAATCAAAATGCCAAAAATTGAAGACAAAGAGAGAATCCTAAAAGCAACAAGACATAAGCAACAGGTTACCTACAAAGGAAACCCCATAAGGCTCTCAGCTAACTTCTCAAAAAAACAAACAAACAAACAAAAAAAACAAAAAAATCCACTATAGGCCAGAAGGAAATGGCATGAAGTGATCAAGGTCATGAAAAACAAGGATCTGAATCCAAGACTACTCTACCTAGCAAGGCTGTCATTCAAAATAGAAGGTCAAATAAAGAGCTTCCTAACCAAAAAAAAAGTCTAAGGGAATACATTAGCACCAAACAAGCACTACAAGAAATGTTAAAAGGATTGCTGTAATTAGTAGAAAAAAATGGAAGAAAAATATAACCAAACTAAACACAAATGACAATAAATAAGTACATATCAATAATCACCATAGCCCTGGCCAGTTTGGCTCAGCGGTTGAGCATCGGCCTGTGGAACCAAGAGTTCCTTCCGGGTTCGGTTCCCGCTAGGGGCACGTACCACCAAAAAAGAAAAAAAGGCAGAGTTTAGAGCAGTGGTTCTCAACCTTCCTAATAATAATAAAAATAATAATAATAATAATAATCACCATAAATGTAAATGGAGTGAATGCTTCGATAAAAAGACACAGAGTAGCTGATTGGATAAGAAAGCATGACTCATCTATATGTTGTTTAAAAGAGACCCACCTCACAACAAAAGACTCACATAGGTTGAAAGTGAAGGGATAAAAAAAATCTTCCAAGCAAACGGAAAGCAAAAAAAAGCTGGGGTAGCAATACTCATATCTGATAAAGTAGATTTCAAAATGAAGACCATAACTAGAGACAAAAAAGGCCACTACCTAATATTGAAAGAATCTATCCAACAGGAAGATATAACCTTGATAAATATATATGCACCTAATATAGGAGCAAAAACATATATTAAAAATCTTCTGGCCCTGGCCAGTTTGGCTCAGCGGTTAGAGTGTCAGCCTATGGTCCAGAGGGACCCGGTTTTGGTTCCCGCTAAGGGCATGTGCCTCGGTTGCAGTTTGTCACCGGCCCTGGTTGGTCATGTGGGTGGCAGCCACTCCGTGTGTCCCTTTCACGTCGATGTTTCTCTCTCTCACTGTTCCTCTCTCTCCCCCCACTCTACCTGAACAAAAAATGGGAAAATGTCCTCGGGTGAGGATAAAAAAAAAAAAATCTTCTGGAGGACTTCAAAGGAGAAATCAACAGCAATACAATTATAGCAGGGGACTTCAACACCCCGTTGACACCACTGGATAGATCCTCTAGACAAAAAATTAGCAAGGAAACAAAGACTCTAAATGAAGCACTAGACCAAATGGATTTAATAAATATCTACAGAGAATTACATCCCCAAACTACAGAATTCACATTCTCCTCAAGTGCACATGGGACATTCTCAAAGATAGACCACATGTTAGGATACAAACTAAGTTTCTACAAGTTCAAGAAGACTGAAACCATAGCAAGCATCTTCTCAGATCACAATGGCATGAAACTAGAAATCAATTGCAACAAAAACATGCAAAGACATTTGAACACATGGAGGCTAAATAGCATGTTACTAAACAATGAATGGGTTACCGAGGAAATCAAGGAAGATATTAAAAACTTCCTGGAAACCAATGAAAATGAACACACAACAACACAAAATCTATGGGGTGCAGCAAAAGCAGTTCTAAGAGGGAAGTTCATAGCACTACAGGCCTACCTCAAGAAACATTTCTAATTGACTGTCTAACCTCACAACTTAAATAATTAGAAAGCAAACAAAAAGAAAACACCAGAGCAAGTAGAAGGAAGGAAATAGTAAGGATCAGAGCTGAAATAAAGGACATAGAGACAAAAAAAAACAATTCAAAGGATCAATGAAACAAAGAGCTGGTTTTTCAAAAAGATAAACAAGATTGATGGACCCTTAGCTAGACTCACCAAGAAACAAAGAGAGAGAACCCAAATACACTAAATCAGAAACGAAAGAGGAGAAATAACAACTGACGCCACAGAAATACAAAAGATCATTAACAACTACCATGAACAACTACATGGCAACAAATTCGACAATCTAAGCGAAATGGACAAATTTCTAGAACCACACAGTCTCCCAAAACTGAACCGGGAGGAAATAGAAAACTTGAACAGACTAATAACAACTAAGAAAATTGAAGATGTAATCAAGAATCTTCCAGCAAACAAAAGCCCAGGCCCAGATGGATTCAGAGGGAAGTTTTACCGAACAATTAAAAAAGAACTAACGCCCATTCTCCTCAAACTATTTCAAAAAATTCAAGAAGAAAGACTTCCATATTCATTTATAAGGCCAGCATAATTCTAATTCCAAAACCAGAAAAAGACACTGCAATGAAAGAAAACTACAGGCCAATCAATATCCCTGATGAACATAGACGCCAAAATCCTGAACAAAATACTAGCAAATCGAATCCAGCAATACATCAAAAAAATTATTCACCATGACCAAGTGGGATTCATCCTAGGGATGCAAATATGATACAATATTCGCAAATCAATAAATGTGATACACCACATAAAAAAAATGAAGAATAAAAAACACATGATTATATTAATCGATGCCGAAAAAGCATTAGACAAAATCCAGCATCCATTTCTGATAAAAACAATCAGCAATGTGGGAATAGAGGGAACATATCTCGATATAATAAAGGCCATATATGAAAGATCTACAGCCAACATCATACTCAATGGGCAGAAATTAAGAGCATTTCCCTTAAGAACAGGAACAAGACAGGGATGCCCACTTTCGCCATTCTTATTTAACATACTACTGGAAGTCTTATCCACAGCAATCAGACATGAAGAAAAAATAAAAGGGATCCAAATTGGAAAGGAGGAAGTGAAACTCATTATTTGCAGATGACATAATAGTATACATAGAAAACCCAAAACACTCCATCAGAAATCTACTAGACTTAATAAATGAATTTTGCAAAGTAGCAGGATACAAAATTAACGTCAAGAAATCGACGGCATTCTTATACACCAATAATGAACCCACAGTAAGAGAAACTGAAAAAACAATCCCATTTACCATTGCAGCAAAAGAAACTAAGATACCTAGAAATAAACTTAACCAAAGAAGTAAAGGACCTATTTGCAGAAAAATATAGCACATTGAAAAAAGAAATAGAGGAAGATATAAAAAAGTGGAAGCACATACCTTGTTCATGGATTGGAAGAATTAACATCATTAAAGCGTCCATATTACCCAAAGCAATCTATAGATTCAATGCAATCCCCATCAAAATACCAACATATTTCACAGAACTAGAACAAATACTTCAAAAGTTCATATGGAACCAAAAGAGACCCCGAATAGCCACAGCAATCTTGAAAACAAAGGACAAAGTAGGTAGGATCACAATACCAGATGTCAGGTTATGCTACAAAGTGACTGTAATCAAAACAGCCTGGTACTGGCACAAGAACAGGCATATAGACCAGTGGAACAGAACAGAGAACCCAGAAATGGTCCCAAGACACTTGCTCAATTAATATTTGACAAAAGAGGCAAGAGCACACAATGGAGTAAAGACGGCTTATTTAATAAATGGTGTTGGGAAAATTGGACAGCTACGTGCAAAAAAATGAAACTAGACCATCAACTTACAACATACACAAAAATAAACTCAAAATGGATAAAGGTCTTAAATGTGACCCGTGAATCCATAAAAATCCTAGAAGAAACTGTAGGCAACAAAATTTCGGACATCATACGCAGCAGAATTTTCACTAATACATCACCTACGGCAACAGAAACAAAGGAGAAAATAAACAAATGGGACATCAAACTCAGAATCTTCTGCAAGCAAAAAAAACAACCATCAAAATGGTAAGGGAACCCACTGTATGGAAGAACATCAATGCCAATGATACATCAGATAAGGGGTTAATTTCCAAAATATACAGAGTACTCATACAACTCAACAAAAGGAAGACAAAAAACCCAATTAAAAAATGGGCAGAGGAATTGAATAGACACCTCTCCAAACAGGACATATAAATAGCCAAGAGAAATATGAAGAAATGCTCAACATCACTAATCATCAGAGAGATGCAAATTAAAACAACAATGAGGTATCACCTCACACCTGTCAGAATGGCTGCCATCAACAAATCATCAAACAACAAGTGTTGGTGAGGGTGTGGAGAAAGGGGACTCTAATACACTGCTGGTGGGAATGCAGACTGGTGCAGCCACTATAGAAAACAATATGGTGTTACCTCAAAAAATTAAGAATTGAACTGCCATTTGACCCAGTGATCCCACTTCTAGGAATATACCCTAAGAAACCTGAAACAACAATCAAAAAGAATATATGTACCCTCATGTTCATAGCAGCACTATTTCCAATAGCTAAGATCTGGAAACAGCCCAAGTGTCCATAAGTAGACAAATGGAAAAAAAGCAGTGGTACATATACACAATGGAGTACTATGCAACTGTAAGAAAGATCTCTTATCCTTTGAGACGACATGGAGGGACCTGGAAAGTATTATTCTAAGTGAAACGAGCCAAGCAGAAAAAGACAAATACCACACGATCTCACTTATTTGTGGAATATAATGAACATAACAGTCTGAGGAATACGATATACCCAGAAACATGGAAGTAGGGCACAGACTGACAACCCTCTGAAGAGATGGTCGGGGGGGTCGGAAGAGATAAACCACAGAACTTATATGCATGTATGCATAGCCAATGGACATGGACAACAAAGCCGGGAATGGGGCGGGGGGGATGGAGAGGGGAGTGCCAAAGGGGTACAAAAGGAGAAACATCTGTAACAAAAAAAAATTATTTTTTTAATTAAAATTTAAAAAAAGAATGCTGTCAATTTCATGACATTAATTTTGTATCCTGCTACTTTGCCAAATTTATTTATTAATTGTAGTAGATTTTTGATAGAATCTTTAGGGTTTTCTATGTATAATATCATGTCATCTGCAAATAATGACAGTTTCACTTCCTCCTTTCCAATTTGGATTCCTTTTATTTTTTCTTCATATCTGATTGCTGTGGCTAAGACTTCCAGTACTATGTTAAATAAGAGTGGCAAAAGTGGGCATCCCTGTCTTGTTCCTATTTTTAACGGAAATGTTTTTAGTTTCTGCCCATTCAACATGATGTTGGCTGTAGGTCCTTCATATATCCCTTTATTATGATGTGATATGATCCCTCTATTCCCACATTGCTGAGCGTTTTTATCAGAAATGGATGCTGGATTTTGTCTAATGCTTTTTCAGCATCTATTGATATGATCATGTGGTTTTTATTCTTCATTTTGTTTATGCGGTGTATCACATTTATTGATTTGGTAATATTGTACCAGCCTTACATCCCTGGAGTGAATCCCACTTGGTCATGGTGAATAATTTTTTTGATGTATTGCTGGATTCGATTTGCTAGTATTTTGTTCAGGATTTTGGCGTCTATGTTCATCAGGGATATTGATTGGCCTGTAGTTTTCTTTCGTTGTAGTGTCTTTTTCTGGTTTTGGAATTAGAATTATGCTGGCTTCATAGAACAAGTTTGGAAGTCTTCCTTCTTCTTAAATTTTTTGAAATAGTTTGAGGAGAATGGGTGTTAGATCTTATTTGAATATTTGATAAAACTCCCAATGAAGCCATCTATGCCTGGGCTTTTTTTTTGCTGGAAGTTTCTTGATTATATCTTCAATTTTCTTAGTTGTTATTAGTCTGTTCAAGTTTTCTATCTCTCCCTGGTCCAGTTTTGGGAGACTGTGTGGTTCTAGAAATTTGTCCATTTCGCTTAGATTGTCGAATTTGTTGCCATGTAGTTGTTCATGGTAGTTGTTAATGATCTTTTGTATTTCTGTGGCGTCAGTTGTTATTTCTCCTCTTTCATTTCTGATTTAGTGTATTTGGGTTCTCTCTCTTTGTTTCTTGGTGAGTCTAGCTAAGGGTCCATCAATCTTGTTTATCTTTTCGAAAAACCAGCTCTTTGTTTCATTGATCCTTTGAATTGTTTTTTTGGTCTCTATGTCCTTTATTTCAGCTCTGATCCTTACTATTTCCTTCCTTCTACTTGCTCTGGTGTTTTCTTTTTGTTTGCTTTCTAATTATTTAAGTTGTGAGGTTAGACAGTCAATTAGAAATGTTTCTTGAGGTAGGCCTGTAGTGCTATGAACTTCCCTCTTAGAACTGCTTTTGCTGCACCCCATAGATTTTGTGTTGTTGTGTGTTCATTTTCATTGGTTTCCAGGAAGTTTTTAATATCTTCCTTGATTTCCTCAGTAACCCATTCATTGTTTAGTAACATGCTATTTAGCCTCCATGTGTTCAAATGTCTTTGCATGTTTTTGTTGCAATTGATTTCTAGTTTCATGCCATTGTGATCTGAGAAGATGCTTGCTATGGTTTCAGTCTTCTTGAACTTGTAGAAACTTAGTTTGTATCCTAACATGTGGTCTATCTTTGAGAATGTCCCATGTGCACTTGAGAAGAATGTGAATTCTGTAGTTTGGGGATGTAATTCTCTGCAGACATTTATTAAATCCATTTGGTCTAGTGCTTCATTTAGAGTCTTTGTTTCCTTGCTAATTTTTTGTCTAGAGGATCTATCCAGTGGTGTCAACGGGGTGTTGAAGTCCCCTGCTATAATTGTATTGCTGTTGATTTCTCCTTTTAAATCCTCCAGAAGATTTTTAATATATGTTTTTGCTTCTATATTAGGTGCATATATATTTATCAAGGTTATATCTTCCTGTTGGATAGATTCTTTCAATATTAGGTAGTGGCCTTTTTTGTCTCTAGTTATGGTCTTCATTTTGAAATCTACTTTATCAGATATGAGTATTGCTACCCCAGCTTTTTTTTTGCTTTCTGTTTGCTTGGAAGATTTTTTTTTCATCCCTTCACTTTCAACCTATGTGAGTCTTTTGTTGTGAGGTGGGTCTCTTTTAAACAACATATAGATGAGTCATGCTTTCTTATCCAATCAGCTACTCTGTGTCTTTTTATCGAAGCATTCACTACATTTACATTTATGGTGATTATTGATATGTACTTATTTATTGCCACTTGTGTTTAGTTTGGTTATATTTTTCTTATTATTTTTCTATACTAATTACAGCAGTCCTTTTAACATTTCTTGCAGTGCTGGTTTGGTGTTCATGTATTCCCTTAGCCTTTTTTTTGTCTGAGTATCTCTTTATTGGACCTTCTATTTTGAATGATAGCCTTGCTGGGTAGAGTAGTCTTGGATTCAGAGCCTTGCTTTTCATGACCTTGATTACTTCATGCCATTTCCTTCTGGCCTGTAGTGTTTCTTGTGAGAAGTCAGTGAGAGCCCTATGGGGTTTCCTTTGTAGGTAACCTGTTGCTTCTCTCTTATTGCTTTTAGGATTTTCTCTTTGTCTTCAATTTTTGGCATTTTAATTACTATGTGTGTTTGTGTGGGTGTGTTTGGATTTTTCTTACTTGGGGCTGTGTGTGCTTCTTGAACTTGAATGTCTTCTTCCTTCACCAAATTAGGGAAGTTTTCTGTCATTTCTTTGAATATATATTCTCTAACCCTTGCTCATTTTCTTCTTCTTCGGGGACTCCTATGATGCGAATATTATTATGTTTCCAGTTGTCCCACAGGTCTCTTAAGCTGTCTTTTTTTTTTTTTAAATAGTTTTTCCTTTTGGTTTTCTGATTGGTTGATTTTTTCTACCCTGTCTTCTAATTCACTGATCCGGTCCTCAGCTTCCTCTACTCTGCTTTTTAGACCTTCCAATGTGTTCTTTATTTCTGATATGTCATTTTTGATCTCTTCTTGGTGGTTTTTAATTTCCAATTGGTTCATTTTCAGCATCTCTATGTCCTTACTCATGCTGTTGAGCTTCCTCAAGATCATGGCTCTGAATTCTAGCTCTGTTAACTTGCCTAACTGCTCCACACTGATCTCATCTTCGGAGAGGTCTCTTGTTCTTTCATTTGGCTTTTGTTTCTGTGTTTCACTATATTGGCTATCACAGTGGGCTTTGGAGCCTGTCAAGTTTTTCCTGTGGGTGTTGGTGTTTTGCTGTTTTTGGCTCCCTCTCCTGGGTTTAGATGAGCGAAGGAGGACCCACGTTAAACACCACTTTCAAGTCTTAGTTTCCTGGTTAAAGTTGCTAGCCCAGGAAAGGTACTGTTATCCTCTAGCTTTTTGCCTGGAGGCTAGCAGTCAAGGTTACTTGATGAGTTTTGGGTTGTCAGTTGATTGAAAAACTCCCTCAGGTGCTCAGCATAAGGGAATTTCATGAGGGTGGGGCAGATGCTGGTTGTTAATGAGCTTCAATTAGCTCTTCAGTGGCCAACAGGGTGGGGTTGATCTCCGAGGGAAGGGTCGCTGCCTCTCCCCAGAGCCCTGGGAAGGAGCAAGATGGCCACCATCCTGTGTGTCTGCAACTCAGCAAAAGCTCTCAGTGCCCTCCAAATCCTGAGTGTTCCCACACAGTTCCAGTCCAGTCTGCCCTCCCTCTGCCGGATCCCAAGGTGAGTGGCTGTGGCTATTTTAGCCTCTGTCCTGGCTCTGCGCTGTGGAGCCGCCTGGGACTTTAACCAGAGGGTGCTGCTTACAGGTAACGCCACTGCTGTCTCTGAACTCCCCCCTGTCATACCTTCGCAATCCTACGGGGATCCAGTCAGTGTCCCTAGTTATATGGTCCTTGCAAGCTGCTTTTCTGTTGCTTTTCCTTGTCGATTTGTCTGTGTTAAAGTTGTAATTCCAGTTTGGTTCTGGGAGATGGTCTGTGTAGCTTCCGTTCACTCCGCCGCCGTTTTGGAATCCACCATGCTTCTAATTATTTATATCTTCCTCTATTTCTTTTTTCAATGTCCCGTAGTTTTCTGAGAAAAGGTCCTTTACTTCTTTGGTTAAGTTTATTCCTAGGTATCTTAGGTTTTTTTGCTGCAATGGTAAATGGAATTTTTTTTTTCCAGTTTTTCTTCCTGTGAGTTCAATATTGGTGTATAAGAATGCCATCGATTTCTTATTGTTAATTTTGTATCATGCTACTTTGCCAAATTCATTTATTCAGTCGAATAGATTTTTGATGGAATCGTTAGAGCTTTCTATGTACAATACCATGTTACCTGGAAATAATGAGAGTTTCACCTCCTCCTTTCCAATTTGGATCCCTTTTATTTTTCCTTCTTGTTTAATTTCTGTGGCTAAGACTTCCAGTAGTATGTTAAATAAGAGTGGTGAAAGTGGGCATCCTTGTCTTGTTCCTGTTCTTAAGGGAAATGCTTTTAGTTTTTGCCCACTGGGTATGATGTTGGCTGTAAGTGTTTCATATATGGCCTTTATTATGTTGAGATATGATCCCTTTATTCACACATTGCTAAGTGTTTTTATCAGAATGGGTGCTGGATTTGTTGAATGCTTTTTCAGCATCTATTGATATGATCATAAGATTTTTATCTTTTATTTTGTTTATGTGATGTATCATATTTATTGATTTGTAAATATTGTACCAGCCTTGCATCCCTGGGATGAATCCCACTTGGTCATGGTGAATAACTGTTTTAATGTATTGCTGAATCCAATTTGCTAATATTTTGTTAAGGATTTTGGCATCTATGTTCATGAGGGATATTGTCCTATAGTTTTCTTTCTTTGTGGTGTTTTTATCTGGTTTTAGAATTAGAATTATTCTGACCTCATAAAACGAGTTTGGAAGTGTTCTTTCTTCTTGGATTTTTTGAAATAGTTTGAGGAGAATGGATGTTAGATCTTTAAATGTTTGGTAAAACTCCACCGTGAAGCCATTCGGGTCTGGGCTTTTGTTTGCTGGGTGTTTCTTGATTACCTTTTCAATTTCCTTATTTGTTATTGGTCTGTTCCAGATTTCTATTTCTTCCTGTTTCAGTTTTGGATAAATTTGTCCATTTTGTTTATATTGTCCAATTTGTTGGTGTATAATTGTTTGTAGTATGTTTTAATGATCCTTTGTATTTCTGTGGTGTCAGTTGTTACTTCTCTTTCATTTCTGATTTTGTTTATTTGAGTCCTTTGTTTTTTTCATGGTGAATCTGGCTAAGGGTTCATCAATCTTGTTTATCTTTTCAAAGAACAACCTTATTGTTTTATTGATCTTTAAAAAATTTTTTAAATTTCTATGTCACTTAATTCAGAGCTGAGTTTTACCATTTCTTTCCTTCTACTTGCTCTGGGGTTTTCTTTTTGTTTACTTTCTAGTTTTTTCAGTTGTAGGGTTAGAAACTCAATTATAAAATATTCTTGTTTCTTTTTTTTTTTTTTTTTTTTTTTTTTTTTTTTTTTATCCTCACCCGAGGACATTTTTCCATTTTTTGCTCAGGTAGAGTGGGAGGGAGAGAGAGGAACAGAGAGAGAGAAAGAAACATCGATGTGAAAGGGACACATCGAGTGGCTGCCACCCGCACAACCGACCAGGGCCGGGGACAAACTGCAACCGAGGTACGTGCCCTTAGCGGGAACCGAACCCGGGTCTCTCAGGACCGCAGGCTGACGCTCTAACCGCTGAGCCAAACCGGCCAGGGCTATTCTTGTTTCTTGATGTAGACCTGTAGTGCTATGAACTTCCCTCTCAGGACTGCTTTTGCTGCATCCCACAGATTTTGTGTTGTTCTGTGTTCATTTTTATTGGTTTCCAGGTAGTTTTTAATTTCCTCGTTGATCTCCTAGGTAACTCATTTATTGTTTAATAACATGTATTTAGCCTCCATGTGTTTGAATGTTTTTGCATGTTTCTGTTATAATTGATTTCTAATATGTGATCTGAGGAGATGCTTGATATGATCTCAATCTTCTTGAACTTGTAGAGACTTAGTTTATGTCCTAACATGTGGTCTGTCTTTGACAATGTCCCATGTGTACTTGAGAAGAATGTAAATTCTGCAGTTTTGGGGTGTAATTCTCTGTAGATATCTATTAAATCCACTTGATCTAGTGCATCATTTAGAGTATCTATTTCCTTGTTAATTTTTTGTCTAGAGGCTATATCCAGTGATGTCAGTGGGGTGTTGAAGTCCCCCGCTATGATTGTATTGCTGTTGAGTTCTCTTTTGAAGTCCTCCAGAAGTTTTTAAATGTATTTTGGTGCCTCTATGTTAGGTACATATATGTTTACCAAGGTTATATCCTCCTGTTGAATAGATCCTTCCAATATTATGCAGTGGCCTTCTTTGTCTCTAGATATGGCCTTCATTTTGAAGTCTATTTTATCAGATACGACTATTGCTACCCCAGCTTTTTTTTTTTTTCTTTTCATTTGCTTGGAAAATTGTTTTCTATCCCTTCACTTTCAACCTATGTGAGTCTTTTATTGTGGTCTCTTGTAAACAACATATAATATGAGTCATGCTTTCTTATCCATTCAGCTACTCTGTGTCTTTTGATCAGAATGTTTAATCCACTTACATTTAAGATTATTATTGATGTGTACTTATTTATTGCCATTTTTGTTTATTATGGTTATGTTTCTCATTGTATTTCTTCAGCTTATTATAGCAGCCCTTTTAATATTTCTTGGAGCACTGGTTTGATGCTAATATATTCCCTTAGCCTGTTTTTTGTCTTGTAAGTTCTTTATTTGATCTTCTATTTTGAATGATATCCTTGCTGGATAGAGTAGTCTTAGATTCAGATCCTTGTTCTTCACTACCTTGATTACTTCATGCCATTCCCTTCTGGCCTGTAGTGTTTGAGAAGTCAGCTGATCCAATCCTTGGCTTCTTCTACTCTGCTGGTTATTCCTTCCAATGTGTTCTTTATTTCTGCTATGTTATTCTTAATTTGGTTGGTTTTCAATGCTTCTATATCTTTACTCATGCTGTTGAGCTTCCTCACGATTATTTTCTGAACTTTCCCTCTGATATCTTGCTCAATTCCATTTCATTTATTTCTTCTCCTGTCAAATGATCTTATTCTTCCATTTGGGATTTGTTTCTTTGTTTCATTATTTTGGCTGTCTCTGTGGGTTTTGGAGCCATCCAAATTTTCCCTGTGGGTGGTGTTGTTTCTCTGGTTGTGGCTCCCTCTACTGGGTTTGGATGAGTATGGGAGGGCCCATGTTAAACACTACTGTTGTCTTACTTTCCTGGGTATATTTGCAAGCCCAGGAAAAATTCAGTTATCCTCTAGTGTTTTGCTTGGAGGCTATTAGTCTCAGTTACTTGATAAACTTCAATTTGTAGCCCTTAGCTGAATGAAAAATCCCTCAGCTGTAAGATGATTTCCAGCAGGTGGGGCACTTGCCAGCTATCAGATATTAGATGTTAATGAGCCTCAATTTACATTTCTGTGGCCTGGCCTGGTGATGTTGAATTCCTGCAGGAGGGGCTGTTGCTTCTCCCTGGGGCTCTGGGAAGGGGCTCTTTGAGTAATATGGCTACCATCCTGTGAGGAAGTGATTCAGTAAAAAAACTCCCAATGTCCTCCTGTCCAGCTCTCTTCTGAGCCAGGAGCCCTGGACTCTCTCCACATAGTTCTAGTCCAGTTCACCCTCCCTCTGCCAGAGCCCAAGTTGAATGGCTGTAACTGATTTGGTTCTTTTAAAAACCTCCACTTTCTCAGTGGAAAATGCACACTGCTAATACAACTATCTGCTTCTGTTCATGGGCTCCCAGCCCGCCCCCACACACCTCCTATCAGGCTTGATTTGACATCCTCTCTCTGTCCCTGGTTGTACTGGCTCTCTCCAGCTGCTCTTTAGTTGGTTTTCCTTGATGATTTGTCTTTATTTTAGTTGTAATTCCAGTTTGGTCCTGGGAAACAGTCTGTGTAGCTTCCATTCACTCTGCCGACTGTTGTATTCTTTATCCATTCTTCTGTCAATGAACACTAAATACTTGAGTTGTTGTATGTCTTGTGTATTTTAAACAATGCTGCAATGAATCTGGGGGTATGGATATCTTTTACTTATCTTGATTTGATTGCCATGGGATATACACACAAAAGGGAGTTGCTGGATGATAAGAGATATATTTTTTGTTTTGTTTTCATTTTTTAAGTTTATTTTTTGTTGATATTAATACAGCTGTCCCCTATCTCCCCCCCCCCACTTTTTCTTTCCACCCAGCCCCCAACCCACTCCAGGCTTTCACCACACTATTGCCTGTGTCCTTGGGCAATGAATATGTGTCTATATGTTCTTCGGTTAATCTCTTCCCATCCCCCCATCCCTTCTTCACTAAGATCTGTCAGTCTGTTCCATACACCCATGCTCCTGATGAACTAAATAAACTGATGAACAAAATAGGTCCAAAGAGTTATATTTTTAATTTTTTGAGGAACATGCACACCATTTTCCTTAGTGGCTGTACCAATATACATTCACATAAACAGGGTACAAATGTTCCCTTTTCATTACATCCTCCTCAGCACCTTTTATCTCATCTTTTTGATAGCAGCCTTTCTGATAGGTGTGAGATTATATCTCATTATAGTTTTTATTTGCATTTCCCTGGTGATTAGTTATGTTGAGCATCTTTTCATGTACTTGTTAACTATCTGTATGTTTTCTATGGAAAAATGTCTCCTCAGGTCCTATGCCCATTCTTAATATTATTGCTTGTGGTTATTTATTAATTTTTGGCTTTGAGTTTGATAAGTTCCTTATATATTAAGATATTAAACCGTTAAATAATAATGGTTGCAAATATTTTCTCCAGTTTTGTGGAGCAACCTTTTTGTTATTTCTTTTAGTTTAGTATTAATCTTTTTTATTGTGTTCTTATTGTTTATTTCTGCTCGAATCTTTATTACATCTTTTCTTCTGCTAACTTTGGAATTAGTCTGTCCTTTTTGTAGCTCCTTGAAGTGTAATGTTAGGTTGTATTTTGAGATTTTTCTTTTTTCTTGATGTATGTGTTGATAGCTAAAAATTTACTAAGAACTGCTTTTGCTGCATCCCATAAGATTTGATATATTTTGTTTCTATTTTTGTTTGTTTCAAGATATTTTGGGATTTACTCTTTGATTTCTTTGATTCATTGGTTGTTCAGAAATTCATTAATTTTTGATTTTTTATTTTTTTGTAATCTTCCTATTATTGATTTCTAGTTTCACACCATTGAGGTAGGTAAAGATACTTGATATTATTCTTATATTCTTCAATTTGTTGAGACTTGATTTGTGGTCTAATGTATGATACATATGACAATGTTTCATGTACACTTGAGAAAAAAATGTGTATGCTGCTACTTTGGATGAAATGTTCTGTTATATCTGTTTGGTCCATTTGATCTATAGTTGTTCAAACCCATTGTTTCTTCATTGACTGTTAGATGAAAGATCTATTGTTTAGAGTGGGGTATAATGTCCCCAACTATTATGATATTACTGTTTATTTCTCCTTTGATTTCTATTAGTATTTGCTTTATATATTTTAGGTACTCTGATGTTACATGCATAACTATTTACTATTGTTAATGTCCTCTTGATGAATTAACTCCTTTATCTTTCTTTAATGACATTTCTTGTCTCTTGTGATAATTTTTAGCTTAAAGTCTATTGTTTTTGATATCATTATAACTATTCTACCTTCTTTGGGTTACCATTTGCTTGAAATATATTTTTCTATCTATTCACTCTCTGCCTACATGTGTCCTAAAAACTAAAGTGAATCTCTTGGATCTTTTGTTTTAATATATTCAGCCATTCTTTGTCTTTAGATTGGAAAATTTGATCTACTTATAATCATCTTTTAATTAAAATTTTGTTTAATGTTGACATTATTGCAAGAGCTCCCCACCCCCACTAATCCATTTATAATTAAAGTATTGATAAGTAGGAACTGGTATTGTCATTTTAAAATTGTTTTCTGAATCTTATGTAAATCCTTTTTCTCTGTTTCTTCTCTTGCTCTTTTTTGATGTCTTGCTGTGATTTGATAACTTTTTCTGGTGGTTTGCCTTGACATTGCCATAACGTTTTGTGTATTCACTCAAGTTTTTCCTTTGTGGTTACTATGAGGCTTACATAAAATATCTTATCCTTTTGTAAGTTGATAACTTTGATAGCACACAGAAGCTTTATACTTTTATCTCCCCATCATATTTCAGGGTATTGATGTAATTTACATCTTTTTCATGTGTATCCAATACCAAATTATTGTAGTTACTGTTATTTTTAATGTTCAGTTTTTAACCTTTAATCTAGGGTTGTAAATTATTTACATACCACCATTACAATATCAGAAAATCTGACTTTGACTATGTACTTACCTTTGCCAGTGAAATTTTTTTGCATTCATATGGTTTTATGTTAATTAGCATCCTTTCATTTCAGTTTGAATTACAGCCTTTTGCAATTCTCATAAGCCAGGTCTAGCAGTGGTGGACATGCATAGAAGATGTCTCTAAAATGCTGATTTTCATGTATAAGTACACTGTTATTTCAATGAGAGTATGTTCACAACACTGTTCTGCTTTAAAAAGGAACTTTTAAAAGTCATGTATACAAACTACATTTCTAAAAACAGTAGTTTTATATGATAATAATTCCAATGTTATTCCAGGAATGAATGTGTCCATCACATCCTGCTGTAGTTGATACATTCTGCAAAGGCACATGAGTCAAAGATATCTCTAAGAATGGTACTTGTAGGTATGAATATGGACAGTGTTATTTCAGCAGATAAATGTGTTCAACAGATTGTACTTCATTTAATACTCTTTGAAAAAGACATATGTATAAAAGACGGCTTTAAGAATGTTTATATATGAATAACTGCAATGTTATTTCATTGAAAGAATGTGTTCACCAATTGATGGTGCATGGAGTGCACCATGTAGTGTCACATGTATAAAAGATATTTCTATAGGTTATAAAAGTGCATTGTATCCAGGTAATGTTACTTCTGTGAAAGATGTGATCACCACACTGTGCTGCATTTAATGCAATATATAAAGACATCAGTATAAAAAATGTTCCTAAGAATGTTGTATCTATATTTAATAGCAGCGTATTTTCATTGACAAAATGTGTTCACCATACTGTGATGCATAGAATCTACTATGTAAAGTTACATAAATAAAATATATTTCAAACACTAAAATTTAATTGGATTGGGATTATTTCAGTGCATAATGTGATCACTATATGCCTTGATTTAATACACTCTCTAAGTGCACATATATAAAAAATCTTTCTCAAAATATTAGTTTTATCTTTAAATAAGCACAGTGTTATTTCATCAAAAGAATGTGTTCAGCATGTAATAAACTATGTAATATCACATGTATAAAAATATTTTCATGAATGATAAAATTCCATTGGATGCAGGTAGTCCTATTTCAATGAAAGAATTTGTTCACTAAGTGTACTGCATTTAATAAAATACAAAAAAGCAATACTATAAAAAGTTATTAGACATTGCCATAATTGTGAATTTGGAAACTATAGAATATGCTCTGTACTTACCGCTAAATAAAAACTAATGTTTCTAGTCTGTTATACAAAGGCAATTTTCAGTTTGTCTAATTCTCTCCCAATTCAACATGGAAGGAGTCACTTCCCAGACCTGCAGTGAGAGGTACAGCCATTCTCAAAGGCAGCAGCACAATTCAGGCTCCACAAGTCATCTGTAAGGAACACAGAGTTATAGCCCATCACCTTCAAATATTAGGAAGCAATGTTCCATGCCAACATGACATTTCCATGCCTCAGAAAATGGGCAGAATAAAAAAGAGAAGCATTGATATACATGTTCTCTTTCTATTTTTTCCTTAACTAGTTCAACAACATTTCTAATTGTTTATAATTACCATAATGGCAATTCCATAAAAATGGATCTATATGTTAGAGATCTCTATGAAGTATGTGTCAACATATGGTGGTTGGCACCAATTCAATGCCAGCAGGAATCCCCAATTTGGGAGTGTGGTGAAGAAGGAAACTTGATTCAGTACAATTGTGATACGGCACCGCTGCAGAGCAGCACAGTTGTGAGATACCTCAATAGTGTTACAGTTCAATTATTACACAGCATGGCTGTGGAATAGCATGCTGTGGGGTGGCACTTGGGTGATGCAGCCCTCACAAGAGGCCCCTTTCTGGCACAGCTCTGCTCTGGTCTGCTCCACTCTGGTCCAGTAAGATGACTTTGGTGTTTCAGTTCCAACTGGGAAAATGCAGTCTTCAGTGGAAAAGAAAAGTGCATTCCCCCAGCCAGAGGGGAGCTGATTTATATCGAGAAGTCCCCAGCCCTGGTCCCTGATTGGTCTGTCCTCCTGCAAATGAGGACTTCAAATCCGTGCAGTTTGATTGGTCCAAAAAGCACCATCCTGATTGATTGGAATGGGGTTGATCTGATTGGTTGATGAAGATGCTAATAGGGATATAGCTGCACACCTCTGATTGGACAGTAAAAGTCTCAGTCCCATTAGTTGAAATAGGATTCCAGGAACTTCTTTATGAGGAACTTCTGTCTGAGTGAGACAGCAGGAACATAGTGCAGGCGGACAATTCAGTGTGAGAGGCAGGCAGCTTAGTATAGGCTTCTTCCTGAAGTGTGTTTTGCATGAGAGTCCCTTGTTTAGCAGTGGCTGCTAGGCTCTGTCCATAAAGTTGAGCCCAGTTAGCCACCAGGACCCCTTCTCAACAGGTACATTCATTCTTAGGGACAACATATGTCACATTTTTAAAAAGTCTGTATGTGGCTTAGTATTTATTTTACGACTCATTTATATTAAAATTGTATAAATATTTATGCATATGTGTATAGAAAAAGGTATGTAAGTTAGTTATAAAACAAGGTGAGAAAAAATGGTGGCAGAGTGAATGGAAGTTACACTGACAGTCTCGCAGGACCAAACTGGAAGAACAACTAAAATAAAGAAAAGTCATGTGGAAAAATCAACTTAAGACCAGCTGGAGAGAATTCTTATAACCAGGGACATAAAGAGGAGCCCAAATCAAGTCTGGAAGGAGGTACAGAGGCATGAGCGGGCTGGCTGGGCTCCCACAGGCAGCAGCTGAGGGCTATCTCAACTGTGAGTAGTCCCTTCTGAGAAGTCTGAGGTTTAAACCCCAAGCTGGGCTCCCCAGCACAGAGTGGTAGAACAGGGAAAGGTAACACCTGGTTGTGAAAAATACCAGAGTGAGGTCCTGTTCAGCAGGGGGAGGTGCTAGGAACATGGGCACCCACCTGAAGGGCCAGTGCACTAAATTACAGCTACAGCCACTCACCCTGGGCTCTGGCAGAGGGAGAACTGACTGGACTGGAGCTGTGTGAGGAGAGTCAGGGGTTCGTGGTGCTGGGTAAAGAGCTGAAAAGGAGACCATCAGGAACCCTATGCTGAGTCATTTCCCCATGCTACAGAAACCATTTTTTGGGCAAACTCATCCCATCAAAGCAGCTGTAGCCCAGGGTGTGGGACGGGAAAAGCAACTGCCCCACCTGTTGGAATTTTATTCTGCCAGCTGGGAGGACTTTTCACCTAGCACAGAGGCTGCAACCTGAGTCTCATTTACTGTCAGAGACTACCAATTAGCCTGCAGGCAGAGACAAGTCTCTGGGTACTTTGAGCCTTGAACCTGGCTCGTGGTTGTTGGGTTTTGTGGCTCTGGGGTCCAAGTTGTGAAGGCCGTTGCCTGGGCCCTTGTGTTGAGCCATTAACTACTAGATTTCATAAATGAATATGGCAAAGTAGCAGGATACAAAATTAACATCCATAAATCAATGGCATTTTTATATACCAACAATGAACACTCAGAAAGGGAAACTAAAAAAACAATCCCAGTTATCATTGCAATAAAAAAATTAAGACACCTGGGAATAAACTTAACCAAGGAAGTAAAAGACCTGGTCTCAAAAACCTACAGGACATTGGAAAAAATAAAATAAAGGAAGATATAAAAAAGTAGAAGCATATACTATGTTCATGGATTGGAAGAATCGACATCATTAAAATGTCTATACTACCCAAAGCAATCTATAGATTCAGTGCAATCTCTATTAAAGTATCAATGGAATATTTCACAGATCTAGAACAAATACTCCAGAAGCTTAGATAAAATAAAAAAAGACCCTGAATAGCCACAGCAATCTTAAAAAAAAAAAAAGAACAAAGTAGGAGGAATCACAATACTGGCTATCAAGTTATACTACAAAGCTATCATAATCAAAACAGCCTGGTACTGGCACAAGAGCAGGCATATAGATCAATGGAACAGAACAGAGTACCCGGAAATTGACCCAAGATAATATGCTCAATTAATATTTGACAAAGGAGGCAAGAGCATACAATAAAGTAAAGATAGTCTCTTCAATAAATGTTGTTGGGAAAATTGGACAGATACATGGAAAAAAATGAAGCTAGACTATCAATTTACACCATACATGAGAATAAACTCAAAGTGGATAAAAAACTTAAATGTGACTCATGAATCTATAAAAATTAGAAGAAAATATAGGCAGCAAAATCTCAGATATCACACATAGCGGAATTTTCACTGATATATCACCTACGGCAAAAGAAACAAAGGAAAAAAATTAATAAATTGGACTACATCAAACTAAAAAGCTCCTGCATGGCAAAAGAAACCATCCTCAAAAGGTAAGGGGAACTCACTCTCTGGGAGAATATTTGCCAATGATACACTGGATAAGGGGTTAATATCCAAATATATATGAAGTGCTCATACAGCTCAACAAAAGTAAGGCAAACAATCCAATTTAAAAATGGGCAGAGAACCTGAATAAACACTTCTCCAAACAGGACATACAAATGGCCAAGAGATATAAGAAAAATCCTCAACATCACTGATCATCAGAGAGATGCAAACTGAAATGACTATGAAGTATCACCTCATACCTGTCAGAATGGCTGCCATCAACAAATCATCAAACAAGTGCTGGTGAGGATGTGGAAGAAAGGATACTCTAGCACACTGCTGGTGAGAATGCAGACTGGTGCAGCCACAATGGAAAACAATATGGTGTTTCTTCAAAAATTAAAAATGGAACTGCCATTTGACCTAGTGATCCCACTTCTCAGAATATATTCTAAGAAGGCTGGAACACCAATCAGGAAGAATATATGCACCCCTATGTTCATAGCAGTGCTATGTACAAAAGCTAAGATCTGGAAATAGCCCAAGTGCCCATGAGTGGATGAGTCGATAAAAAAGTGGTACATTTACACAATGGAGTACTATGCAGCTATGAGAAAAGAAGGCCCTCTTACCCTTTGAGACAGCATGGAGGGACCTGGAGAGTACTGTGCTGAATGAAATAAGCCAGTCAGGGAAAGACAAGTATCATATGATCTTACTTATTTATGGAATATAATGAACAATATAAGCTAACAATCACAATAGATCCAGAGACATGGAAGTAGGGAACAGTCTAACAAACTTCAGAGGGAATGTAATGGGGGTGGGAAGAGATAAACCAAAGAACTTATATGCATATATGCAGAACCAATGGACACAGACAGCAGTGTGGTGAGAGCAGGATGGGGGTAGGAGCAGGGAGGAGGGAATCAATGGGGGGCAAAGGGGAAACAACTGTAATACACCAATAGAGATAAAGAAAAATAAAAAATAAAATAAATAAAATAAAACAATGTACTACCAGTGATTAATTGCTAGGGATTCAATTGCAGAATAATATGGCTTTGCACTTTGTACATTTCTTTATTATATATTTAGTATATACTTTATATATTTCTTTATATAATTCTATATTATTTGTATTTTTATGATTAGCAAATACTTTTATAAATAGAAAAATAATAAAGTTAAATTTTCACACAACTAAAAAATGAGAATACTATGGGAAAATATTATGCTAATTGTATAGGGGTGTGTAGAGAGTTATGTCTGTAAAATAACATGTGCTCACCACACTATCCATATTTAAAACACATGTAGAGACACATGTTCAAATGTTTCTAAAAGTGATAAATTTTTTTTATGTCCAGGTTGTGTTATTCCAGTTAAACAATGTGTTCACCACATCTGCCACATTTCTTACACTTTGTAAATGCTCACATATAGAAGATTTCTAATGATTCAATATATATGAACAAATATAGTGTTATTTCAGTGAAAGATGATTTTCACAACATGCATATAAGCTTTGTGAAGACACATGTGTAAAAAGATGTTCTTCACAATGCTAGTTGTATATGTGAATAAATGTCATGTTATTTCATTGAAAGAAACCATTCACCACATTTGGTGAATGGCTTCCAATCTGTAATGTGACATTAATAATAAATGTCTTTAGGATTGATATAATTTCCTTACATCCAGGTTGTGTTTTTTATATGTGTTTTTTATTTTTTAGAGAGAAAGCAAGGGAAAGAGAGATGGAAACATTTATGTGAGAGAGAAACATTGATGGGCTGCCTCCTGCATGCCCCCTACTGGGGATCAGAACTGCAACCAGGGCATGTGCCCTTACTGGGAATTGAACTGGGACTTCTCAGTCCGTGGGATGATGCTCAGTCCACTGAGTGACACCAGCTAGGCATGGGTGCATTGTTTTGATGAAAATATATGTTCACCACATACGCTGCATTTAATACACTCTGTAGAGGAACACATACAAAAAGATGTTTCTAATAAACATCTTCACAATGTTAGTTGTATATGTGAATAAGAGCAATGTTATTTTATTGAAAGAATGTATTCACTATACTAGTATGCATTTAAAATATTTTGTATTTAACATTTAAAATATTTTGTAAAGGCACATGTATAAAAGATGTTTCTAAGAATGACATTTGTGTATATTAGCATTACAGAGTTTCTTTACTGAGAGAACGTGTTCAGCACATTCTGGTGCATGGAATACACTACCAAGTCACATGTATAAAAGTGTTTCTATAAGTGATAAAATTTAACTGTGTCCATGTAGTGACTTTTTCTTGAAAAATTTTTTTTACCATGTCTGCTGCATTGAATACACTTTGAAAAGGCACATGTATAGTCTCACCAGCCCTCACTCTCAAACATGCAACCTTTTTCCTACACTTTCCTCTTCACCCCAACTGGAGGAACCCCTATTTCTGCAAGGTGCACTGGAGGCCCAGGTCTAGCCCTCCACTCTGCTGTGCCTGAGGGAAGCAAGAAGAGGCCCCACCGGGAGAAAATGCCAGAGTCACCACTAGGGAGGAGTCTACTGCCCGCCCATTCACCCATCCCCCACCCCATTAACAGTGCAGCAAAGTGGTACAATAAAAAAAGACTATGTCTTCATTATATTTTGTGTTGAAAATAGTAAAGATGTTAATATAAATTTTGAAAAATCCAAATCTTGGAGGAAGTGATTTTTTTTAAGTTCTAATTTTAATCATTTAATTGAAACTGATCCAAATGATTCCAAGCATAAACAGACAGATAAATTTTATGATGTTTCGGAAAGGAGAATCTGGCCAGTCATGGCCAAGGTTAACAAAGGGGCAAAGCTTAACTGGCTTAGAATGGACCTTAATTGGAAAGACTGGGAAAATGATTCAGATAAAAACATCTTTGTTTTTTATTGTTTCTATGCGATGATGCACATGGGTGGTGATGAGGATGTAGATTTACTGGAGGTAGATGGAGCAGATGATGACTCACAAGACAGTGATGAAAAAATGCCAGATCTTTAGTAAGGAATGTTGTCATCACCAGATTTTGAGAATAAAAAGTAACTTCTCTGTAAGATTTGATAATTGAGAGAATTCCTGAGTTGACAGCTCTAAAGGCAGATACTGCACTTGCTCCTTTAATCCATTTTTCAACCTGTTTGTTTTCTTCAAGTCTTCGCTAAGGGTTGATATACACCACTGATGGGGTAATTTTAAGTCAGCTAAGGCAGTGATTTATGCACAAACATTCCATGATGTTGTTAAGGTCCTAGGCAATTGATCAGCAGTTGTGATAAATAAAAACATTTCACCTAAATCTCCTTTATTTCATACATAGATACTGACATGATAGAAAGCTCTTTGCTTACAAAATAAATAAATAAATAAGTTTTAGATTTTAGAACATGAACTCAAACTGACTGAAACAAATTGGTTGATACCTTAAACTGATAAATTGTTGTTCCTCTGGTATATTTCTCAGGGTTGTTCCATTAAAGTTTTATTTATAAAAAATTACTTCACATTATTGTACATAACTGATCACTTCTCAGTGTACAAGATGGATCTTAGCCAAAGCTAGTGAATGCCCTAACTTGGGTGTTTTGTATTGTTTGACCCTTAAACTTTCCATCTCTCAACATGGAGAATGAACAAAGGCTGTACATTGTTGCTTGAGAGTTTCTACATTTAGACCAAATTTGTACTTACACTGTCAGTATGGTAAATCAAATGAGTAGAAAAAAAAAATGTTGAGCACTATTAAATATTTTATTTATTTATGTTATTCAGTTGGTACCAGGGCTTGAAAAAAAAATCTCAACTTATGTTCATAACAGTGAGGATTTTTTTTTTTTTTTTGGTATGTGCTCCTAGTGGGAATTGAACCCATGACTCTCTAGTCCACAGGCTGATGCTCCAACCACTGAGCCGAACTGGCCAGGGCTATGTGGGAATTTTTAAAAATGTCTACATTCTTGCTTTGGTTTTTTTGGCTAATTATTCTTTTAAAAAATTTACTGAATTTATTGGAGTGACATTGGTTAATAAAATTATGTAGGTTTCAAGTGTACAATTCTATAATACATCATTTGTATATTATATTGTGTGTTTACCACCCAAAGTCAAGGCTTCTTTCATCACCATTTATCCCCCCTTTACCCTCTTCTACCTTCCCCCACCCCTTTCCCTCGGGTAATCAACATACTGTTGTCCATGTCTATGAATTTTTTTTCTCTTAGTCCTGTCATCGTTTTCACCCAATCCATCTCCCCTTTGAGAGCTGTAGGTCTGTTTTTTGTATCTTATGAGTCTGTTTCTATTTTGTTCATTAAATTCCACATATAGTGAAATTATATGGTATTTGTCTTTCTCTGACTGGCTTATTTCACTTAGCATAATACTCTTCAAGTCCATCCATGCTGTCACAAGAGGTAAGATTTCTTTCTTTTTTTTATGGCTGAATGGTATTCCATTGTGTAAATGTACCACAACTTTTGAGGGGAGGTTGTTATTAATCCTCACTCGAGGATATTTTTTTTTTCATTGATTTTAGAGAGAGTGGAAGGGAGGAAGAGAGAAGGAGAGAGAAAGAGAGAAACATTGATGTGAGAGAGACACATTGATTGGTTGCATCCCACACACGCCCTGACCTAGGACCAGTGATCAAATCTGCAACCCAGGTAGGGGCCCTTGACCAGGAATCAAACCTAAAACGCTTTGGTGTGCAGGGCGACTCTCTAACCACTGAGCTAAGCTGGCCAGAGCAATCTTGTTTATCTTTTCAAAGAACTAACTCCTAGTTTCATTGATCTTTTGTATTTTTTTTAGACTCTATTTTCTTTATTTCTGCTCTGATCTTTATTATTTCCTTCCTTCTCTTCACTTTACACTTTGTTTGTTGTTCTTTGTCAAGTTCCTTGAAGTGAAAAGTTAGTTTATTTGAGATTGTTTTTGTTTCTTGAGATAGGCCTCTAATGCTATGAATTTCCCTCTTAGGACTGCTTTCACTGTGTTCCATAGATTTGGGGTTGTTGTGTTCTCAATTTCATTTGTTTCAATGTATCTTTTGTTTTCTTCCTTGATCTCAGTGTTCACCAACTCATTGTTTAGTAACACGCTATTTAGCCTCCATGTCTTTGTGTGTTTTTTTGCTTTTTTTTTTTAGTTGATTTCTAGTTTCACAACATTATGATTAGAGAAGATCCTAGGTATGAATTCAATCTTCTTAATTTTATTGAGACTTCTTTTGTGTTTTAATATGTGGCTTATTCTATAAAATGTTCTGTGTGTGTGTGTGTGTGTGTGTGTGTGTGTGTGTGTGTGTGTCTATTTGGCTGCTTTGGGGTGATATGCTCTGAAAATGTCGATTAAATCCATCTAATCTAGTGTATCATTTAAGGCTGCTGTTTCCTTGTTGACTTACTGTCTGGAAGATCTATCCATTGATATTAATGGGGTGTTAAAGTCCCCTATAAGGACTATATTATTGTCAATATCTCTCTTTATGTCCATCAAGATTTAGGTGCTCCTTTTGTTGGGTTGTATCCTCTTGTTGGATTGCTTTCTTTATCATTATGTAGTGTCCTTCATTGTCTCCTATGATAGCCTTTGTTTTAAAGTGTATTTTGTCTGATATAAGTATTGCTGCTCCAGCTTTTTTCATTTCCATTTGCATGAAATATCTTTTTCCACTCCTTTACTTTTAGTGTCTGTGTGTCTTCCATTCTGTGGTGGGTATCTTGTAGGCAACACATATATGGGTCTTGTTTTCTTTTCCATCCAGTTATCCTATGTTTTTAATTGGAGATTATAAGCCACTTACATTTAAAATGATTATTGAGGTGGGGGAGAGATAAACCACAGAACTTATATGCATGTGTGCATGAACAATGGACATGGACAACAAAGCTGGGGACAGGGTGGGGAGGGAGGGGGGAATCAATGGGGGAAAAGGAGAAACATCTGTAACAAAAATGAATTAATTAATAAAAAATAAAATAAAGAACTTTCCAAAAAAATAATATAAATAAATAAATAAAATGATTATTGATATAAATGACATATATATATATATATATAGAGAGAGAGAGAGAGAGAGAGAGCTATTTTCCCATATAACTATGTTTTTCAGTCTCCTTTTTCTCCTCCTCCTCCTCCTTCTTCAAGAGCCTTTAACATTTCCTGTAATACTGGTTTGCTGGTAATGACTCTTTTAGCTTTATTTTTTGGTCTGGAAGCTCTTTATTTCTCCTTAGATTTTAAATGATAGCCTTTCTGGGTAAAGTGGTCTTGGTTGTACATCCTTGCTTTTCATCTCTTTGAATATTTCATGCCATTCCCTTCTGGCCTGAATGTTTCTGTTGAGAAATCAGCTGACAGGTTATGGGAGCTCCCTCAAAGGTAACTAACTGTCTTTCTCTTGCTGCTTTTAAGATTCTCTCTTTGTCTTTAGCCTTGCCATTTTTATTATGATGTGCCTTGGTGTGGCCTCTTTGGGTTCATCCTGTTTGGGACTCTCTTCACTTCCTGGACTTGTGTGTCTTTTTTCCTTTACCAGGTTAGGAAAATTTTCAGTCATTATTTCTTCAAATAGGTTCCTGATTCCTTGTATTCTCTCTTCTCCTTATGGCAGTGCTATGAGGTGAATGTTGTTATGTCTGAAGTTCTCATCACATTTCTTGAGCAACCTTATAAGCTTGCCTCCATTTTATTTAGCTATCGTTCTGAAGTTTTCTTCTGTTTTTTTTTTTTTTTTTCATTTGAGGCATGTTTCTTTATCTTCCCATTTTGGCTGCCTGTTTTTATTTGCTTCTATGTATCAGGTAGGTCTGCTATGTCTCTCAGTCTTGGTGGGTGGCCTTATGTAGTAGGTGTCCTGTGGTACCCAGTGGCACAGTCTCCTTGATCATTTGAGCTGGGTTTCTTGTGTGTGTTATGTAAGCCCTCCTGCTGTACTTGAATCTTGATTGCTATTGGACCATTTATGTGTGGGTTTAACTTTCAGGCTTGCTGACTGTGAGGATCAACCTCGACCACAGTGTATAAGCTGCTATGCAGGTACTAATCACACAAAGCAGAATTTGCCTGATCAGGGTCTGGTGCCTGTCAAGACCTCCCTTTGCATATGCTGCCTGTGAAGCTGACTGGTTCCTGCTCTGATGTTGTCTGAAGGTGGCCACTAGGTGTGTTTGTTCTGGGGCCTCTTGGGAGCGACTCTGGTATAGGCCAATGTCAGATGCTGCCCGTGACTGGCCCTCGTCAGCTGGTTTGGAGCTACAAAGCAATCCACAGTTTGTGGCTGCCTCTGCTGGGCCCGGTATGCTTGGAAAGAACCAAAATGTACACCAAAGCTGGCTATTACCAGTCCTGGACCTGGGGGCATGTCAGCAAAAGTCCCATCTTACCCCAAGATCTGCCTGTGCCTGCCTCTGCCTGCCAGCTGCCTTTTAGGCTCAGTCACTGAAAGAGCCTCTGGCAGTACTTGAGTTGCATGAGGTAGGTTCTCAGTGAGTCACCAGGTAGGGATGAGTGATGTTTCCCAGATGGATACAGGTTTAATCTCCATGGCAGTGCTGGGTGTGAGGTCACTCCACAAAATTCCCAGGTTATATAAAGTCTAGCTGCCACCCACTGGATGCCCACAGAGGTTTATGGTGGACTGGGGTCTTGGGGGTCATCTACGTGAGGCCAGCAGAGCTTCAGGCCTTAACTCTCAAGAAGGGAGGGCTCTACATGGGTAAGGCATGCAAGAGAACATTAGGCCTCATATTAGAGCCACACGATGCTATCTGTCCCAGATTTTGCTTGGTGGGGCTGCCAAAAGCCAGGAGAGTAGGGATAGTGGATCTCCGTAAGAGGGGAATACTAGTCAGGCTTGGGGGAAGTTGAAGGAAGTGGCCCCCACTCCAGATTCACACAACTCAGTCTGTCCAGATTCTGCCCAGGTCTCCTGGGGAGCTCACACTTGGTGGGTGGGGCAGGGCCATCAGGAGTTGGGAGGTTGGGGCAGCTAGGAACCCAGAGGGTGGGGCTGTCGAATCTCCTGTAAAGGGGACATGTGGTCAAGTTCATAGGAAAGTGGGTGGAATGGCCCCCACCCCAAAGCCACATAACTCAGTCACTGACATCCCTTAAGTCTGCCCAGACTTGTACATCCCTACCCAAGCAGCTAGCTGACTCTTCAGTAGGGCACAAAGTACACAGGGTGGGGCAACAAGGAGTCCAGAGGGTGGAGCTATTGCATTGTTCTAGGCTGATTCCACAGGGTGGGGGAAGGGACTCAGCACAGGGGTCATGGCAACTATCCCTTCAGCTCCAGAGCTACCAATCCCAGTCTCTCCTCACACAGCTCTAGTCTGCTCCACCCTCCCTCTGCTGGAGCCCAGGTGAGTGGCTGCAAATGAGATTTTGTGCATTGGCCCTTTAAGAAGGAGCCTGTGTCTACAGCAAACTCCCCTCTCTTCCTGGTGGACAAAATTTCGACTAATTTTTACAGCCAGATGTTATGTGGGCTCCTCTTCTCAGCTCTGGTGCTTTGGGCTGGGAAGTCCAGCATAGGGTTGAGACCCCACACTCCCCAGAGGGAACATTTGCAGCTGAGATATCCCTTCAGGATCTCAGCTACCACCTGTAGGAGTGGGGCCAACACTATCCACATTTCCGCCATTCCTACCAGTCTCGATGTGGCTCCTGCAAATCCTTGGTTATAAGACTTGTGTTCAGCTAGTTTTCAGGCTATTTAGGTTGATTTTTCTATATTTTAGTTGTAATTCCAGTTTGGTCCTGATAGGAAATGAATGTCTTTCACCTACACCTTGGATTCTAAGTTACATTCTTTCTAATAAACTGTTGGAAGACTTAAAAAACCAAAAACAAGAAAATGCACATGTATAAAAGATGACTCAAAGAATTCTAGCTGCCTTATCAGTTCTCAGACCATGATGGAATTAAACTAGATAAAACAAGGGTTGCCCAGCCCGTGTGGCTCAGTGGTTGAGCGTCCACCCATGCACCAAGATGTCGCCAGTCCGATTCCTGGTCAGGGCACATGCCCAGGATGTGGGCCAAATCCCCAGTGGGGGGCGTGCAGGAGGCGACCAGCCGATGTTCTCTCTCATTGATGTGTCTATCTTTTTCTCTAAAAATCAATTTAAAAAATATTTAAATAACACAAGGGTCAAAAAGAAATCTCATTAGAAATTTTAGTACATTTTAGATTCGATTAAAATGAAAATACAGCCCTGGAGAGTTGTTCTCAGCAGTTAGAACATCTGCCTGGGGATCAGAGAGTCCTGGGTTCAGTTCCCGCTAAGGGCATGTACCTCAGTTGCAGTTTGTCCCCGGCCCCGGTTGGGGTCGTGTGGGTGGCAGCCACTTGATGTGTTTGTCTCACATCCATGTTTCTTTCTCTCTCTCTTTCTCCTTCTCTCCCTCACACTCTATTTGAAGATAAATGCAAAACTGTCCTCAGGTAAGGATAAAAAAAACAAACAAAAAATGAAAGTACAACTTCATCAAAAAGTGCGGGAAGCAGTCAGTGCAAGCTGTGCTTAGAGGGCAATTTATGAACTGAATGCATATTATTAGGAATGAAAAGAACATCTAAAATCAATAATCTAAGTTTCCACCTTAGGAAGTAGTAACAGAAGAGAAAATTAAATCCAAAGTAAGCAAAAGAAAAATAATAATTTGAGCATAAATCAATGAAGTGGAAAACAGAAAATCCATAGAGCAAATCAATAAAACCAAAAGCTAATTCTTTGAAAATATCTTTTTTTTAAATCTTCACCCAAGGATATTTTTTCAATTTTGTTCAGATAGAGTGGGAGGGAGAATGAGGAAGAGAGAGGGAGAGAGACAGAAACATCGACATGAGAGGGACGCATCAACTGGTTGCCTCCCGCACGACCCCAACCAGGGCTGTGGACCAACTGCAACTGAGGTACTGTGCCCTTGACTGGAATCGAACCCATGACTCATTGGTCCACTGAGCCAAACTGGCCAGGGCTAAAAATATGTTAAAATTAATAAGCTTTTGTTGGATAACTAAGGAGAAAGAGAGTGGACACAAATTACTAATATCAGAAATGAAAGAAGGAATAGCTGTAGAGGTCCTATGGACATTAAAAGCAATAAAGAAAGAAAATGAATATCATGCCCACAAATTTGATAACCTAGATGACATTAACCAATTCCTTGAAAGACACAGGCTTCCAAAACTCACATAAGAAGAAACTGACTATCTGAATAAACCTATATGTATTAAAGAAACAAGAGAAAACAAACAGCTTCCCCCAAACAGAAAGCACCAGTCTCAGGGGTCCTCTGGTGAATTCTACCAGACATTTAAGACAAATTATACCAATTCTCTAAAATCTCTTTCAGATGATCGAAATAAAGAGAATTCTTCCTAAATGGTCTCAGCATTACCTTAATGCTCAAACCAGAAAGGCATTATAAAAAAAGAAAACTGCAAACTAATATACCTCGTGAACATAGAAGTAATAATTCAATAAAATATTTGCAAATCAAACCCAACAATATATAAAAATAATTAGATACTATGACCAAATGGGACTTAGTCCATATATGCAAGGCTAGTTCAACATTCAAAACCCAATTAATATAATTAATCACAACAATAGGCTTTAAGAAGGAAAACTGCATAATTACACTGATACATGAAGAAAAATATTTGACATGAATCAATATCCATTCACAGTTAGAAAAAACTCAGTAAACTAGGAAAAGTTGTGGACTTCTGAAATCTGATAAATAATATCTACAAAAAAACCTACAGCTAACAATCACACCTAAAGGTAAGAAACTTGGAGCTTTTCTGCTAAGATCAGGAACAAGGCAAGGATATCTGTTCCTTCTCAACACTCCTTTACACATCATACTGGAATTTCTAGCTAATTTAATGAGGAAAGGAAAAAAAAAAAGACAGAGAGATTGAGGATGAAGAAATAAAACTGTCTTTGTTCACAGATAACATGTCTATGTAAAATATGCAAAAGAATCAACAACGAAATTCCTGGAACCAGTAAATACTTATGGTGAGGTTACAGGATACAAAGTTGATACACATAAGTTAATCACATTCCTATATATCAGCAATGAACAAGTGAAATTAAAAAAAAATCTTACAGTCCCTGGTGCGATTTCGCGCTGCGCGTCTGTGCTGCGGGACACAAGTCGTTTATCTCCGTCCGCCTTCTCTCGCCTGGGTGCGTGCTGCCACCCCGTGGAAGATCCGGTGGACACGGACATGAGCCCTCTGAGGCCCCAGAACCATCTTTTCGGTTGTGAACTGAAGGCCGACAAAGATTATCACTTTAAGGTGGATAATGATGAAAATGAGCACCAATTATCTTTACGAACGGTCCGTTTAGGGGCTGGTGCAAAGGACGAACTGCACATTGTTGAAGCAGAGGCCATGAATTATGAAGGCAGGCCAATTAAAGTAACACTGGCAACTCTGAAAATGTCTGTACAGCCCACGGTTTCCCTTGGTGGCTTTGAAATAACACCCCCTGCGGTCTTACGGCTGAAGTGTGGTTCAGGGCCTGTGCATGTTAGTGGACAGCACTTAGTGGCTGTGGAGGAAGATGCGGAGTCAGAAGATGAAGACGAGGAGGATGTGAAACTCCTAAGTAGGTCGGGAAAGCGTTCTGCCCCCGGAAGTCGTAGCAAGGTTCACAGAAAAAAGTAAAACTTGCTGCTGATGAAGATGAGGGTGATGATGATGATGATGATGATTTTGACGATGAGGAAGCGGAAGCAAAAGCTCCAGTAAAGAAATCTATACGAGATACTCCAGACAAAAATGCACAATAATCAAACCAGAATGGAAAAGACTCAAAACCATCAACACCAAGATCAAAAGGTCAAGAATCCTTCAAAAAACAGGAAAAATCTCCTAAAACACCAAAGGGACCTAGTTCTGTAGAAGACAGTAAAGCAAAAATGCAAGCAAGTATAGAAAAGGCGCATTGAACACCCCTGGCACTACTGGTGAATTAAGCCCAGAGATGGGGAAAGAGGAAAAGGAGGGACAAGTATAGTCCATACTGAGCACCGTCAACAATCCAGACTGAAGTCTTCTGTTTTAATCTCAACCCCCTCTCCTGACTGACCACTCACTCTTAATCTCCTAAAGCACTTTTTTTACTGCTGTGATTCAGTGAACTTTTCTTTCTTCATGTTCATTTATCTCAACTCTTTACCATGTTTTAAACACCTTTGTACCTACCTAGCTGCTCAATAAATATTTGAATGAATAAAAAAAAAAATTCTTATAACATTATTTGTATTAGTGCCCCCAAAATGAAATGCTTAGTGTAAAGCTAATAAAATATATTTAAGATCTATATGAGGAATAAAAAAATAATCTGATGACTAAAAGTAAAGAATAACTAAATAAATGGAGGAATAATTCCATGTTCATGCATAGGAAGGCTCAATATTGTAAAAATATTCATTCTTCCCAACTAGAGTTCTATAGTCAAAGCAATCTCAATAAAAATTCTATGGACATTAAAAGCAATAAAGAAGTTATTTTGTGAATATTGGAAAAATATTTCAACAAATGGTGCTGGAACTGAATTTCTACATGCAAAAAGAAAGGAATCTAGACAATGACCTACTGACCTTACAGTTTCCCCAAAGATTAACCCCAAATAGATCACAGATATAACTGTAAAAGGAAAAAAAAATGAAAAACTATAAAACTACTGTAACATACCACAGGAAAAATCCAAAATAACTATGGGCATGACATTGACTTTTTAAGTAGAACAACAAAGTCATGAAAACATTAATACAAGCTTAGTTTTATTAATACTAAAACAAAACAAACAAACGAACAAGCACAAAACAAAACAAAACAAAACATTTGCTCTGCAAAAGACAATGTAAGAGAATGAGAAACAAGCCACAGATGAAGAAACAATATCTGCAAGAGACACATGGGATAAGGGATTGCCATCCAAAATATACAAAGAATGTTTAGTTCAACAGTAAGGAAATATACAACCCAATTATAAAATGGGCCAAAGACCTAACAGAAACCTTACCAAATAAGATATACAGATGTCAAAAAAGCATTAAGTGATACTATACATCATATGGCATGAGGGGTGTCGCAAATTAAAACAACAAGGCACCCTCACACACCTATTAGAATGGCCACATTCTGGAAGACTGACTATACTGTATTATGGTAAGAATGTGCACCAACAGAGACTTTCATTCATTGTTGTAAAAATGCAAAATGCCACTTTAGAAGACAGTTTGCCAGTTTCTTACAAAATTAAATATACTTCTACCTTACTATCCAGCAACCATACTCCTTGGTATATACCCAAAGTAGTTGAAGATTTATGTCCACACAAAAACTTGCTCACAGGTGTTTCTAGAAGCTTTTTTAAAAATAATTTCTAAAACTTGAAAGCAACCGAGATGTTCTTAAGTAGGTGAATGGATACGTAATATGTGGCATACCTAGACGGTGGAGTAGTACTCATTGCTAAAAAGGAATGAGCTATGAAGCCATGAAAAGACACGAAGGAACCTTAAACTCATGTTTCTAAGTTAAGGAAGACAATCTGTAAAGGCCGCCTACTGTATAGTTTTAACTATATGATATTCTGGAAAAGGCAGAATATGGAACAGTAAAAACATCAGTGGTTTCCAGAGGTTGAGGGTATGGATAAGGGTAAATAGACAAAGCACAGAGGGTTTTTAGGGTAGTGAAAATACTCTGTATGATGTTGTAATAATAGATACATGTCATTGCACATTCGTCCTAACCCATAGAACGTACAATGCCAGGAGTAAATCCTAATGCAGCCTATGGACTTCGGGTACGATGTATCGGTGTAAGCTCATCAGTTGTAACAAATGTCCCTTCTGCTGAGGGATGTTGATATTGGAGCAGCCTGTGCATGTGTGGGGGCAGAGGATGTATGGGCACTCTCTTCCTCTCCATTATGCTATGAACCAAAACTTTTCTGAGAAAAATAGTCTTTTTAAAAAGATGTTGTTAAGAGCACTAGCTGTATATGTGAATAAGCATGGTGTTATTTCATGGAAAGAATGTATACATTACACTGTGCTGCATAGAACATGCTATGTAATGTCATATGACTAAATGATATTTCTTCAGGTGACAGAATTTGCTTCATCCTGGTCATAACTTCAAACATATAAATTAGTTTATTTCTAGATTTTTGCCTTTAATATTTTCAGACCACAGTTGACTATGGGTAACTGAAACCCAGGAAACCAAAATTTTCGATAATGAAGGACTACTGTATGTTATTCCAGTGAAGGGGTTTGTTCAACACCTGTATTCTCTTAGTCTGCTCCACAGAGGCTCAGGTATATAAGTTGTTTCTAAAAGCAGTGGCTGTGCCCTGGCCGGTTTGGCTCAGCGGTTAGAGCGTCGGCCTGCAGCCCAGAGAGACCTGGGTTCGGTTCCCGCTAAGGGCACGTACCTCGGTTGCAGTTTGTCCCCGGCCCTGGTTGGTCGTGCGGGTGGCAGCCGCTCGATGTGTCCCTTTCGCGTCGATGTCTCTCTCTCTCTCTCTCTCTCTCTCTCTCTCTCTCTCTTTCTCTCTCTCCCTCTCTCTCCCTCCCACTCTATCTGAATAAAAAACAGAAAAATGTCCTCGGATGAGGATAAAAAAATTAAAAAATAAAAGCAGTAGGTATAAATATGCACATGTTCATTAAATAAATGAATGTGTTCACAAAACTATGCTGCATTTATGAAACTCTTTAAAGGCACACGTAAAAAACACATTTCTACGAATTCTGGCTGTATATGTTAATCAGCATAGTTGTTTTATTTATTTTTATTTTTAACTGGCATAGTTATTTTAGAAAGTATGTTCAATACATTGCGATGCTGGTAAAACACCTCAAAAAGACACATGTAGAAAATATGTTTCTAAGTATATTTTTATTATATAAATGTGTTTTTACAAAATGGTTTGTTTAGTAACTTGTAAGACACATCTATAAAAGATGTCTCTAAGAATGCTCCTTCTCTATGTGAATAAGAATAATTATTTCGGTGAATGAAAGTGTTTACCACTCCTGTAGTGCATTAAAACTCCTTAAAGGTGTCCGTGTAAATGTTTCTAAGAGTAGTATGTAGTTTGGTTGCATTCTTGTAAGAGTATGTGTTCACCACAATGTGCTGTGTTGAATAAACTCTGAAAAGGCACATGTATTAAGATGTTTTAAAGAATGCTAGCTATATTAGAATAAGTAAGCACTGTGCTATTTCATGAAAAGAAAGTAATATCCAACGCAAGGTGTGTGGAACACACACTATATAAAGGCACATATATAAAAAATGCTTCTGAGAGTGTAAGAATCTCAGTGCATGTGGGTAGTGACATTTCAGTGAAAGAATGTGTTCATCACATGTGTTTCATATAATTCACTCTTTATAGACACTGTTGTAAAGTTGTTCTAAGAAGGTAGCTTTATATGTGATCAATAATGATATTACTTCAAATGAATGTGTTCAATACATGGTACTGAATTTACTCTGTAAAGCACAGGAAAAGGGGATGTTTCTAAGGACAGTAGTTGTGTATACGAATAGATAAAACGTTATTTCAGTGAATGAATGTGTTCACCACACTGTGCTGCATTTAATACCCTTGGTAAAGCACAGATTGAAAGATGTTTCTAAGTATGCTAGTTGTGTAAATGAATGAAAACAGTGTTATTGAATTGAAATAATATGTTCAAAACATTGTGCTGTATGAAATACACTGGGTTACATCACAGAAATTTAAAATTTTTTTCTGAGTTATAGCATTTGTTGAATTAGATTGATTTATTTCTGTGAAAGAATTTGTTCACAATATGGCCTATTCAAAACAGTCTATAAATGTCTAGCTGTAGAAGATGATTATAAGAATGCTTCTTGTATATGTGAATACATACAGTATTATTTCATTAAAGGTACATTCAACAGTGTGTGATACATGGAATATACTATGTATGTCCCATGTATAAAATATGTTTCTGTAGTGATGGAGTTTGGATGCATCTGGGTAGCATGATTTCAGTGTAGTAATATGCTCATCACATGTGCTCTGTTTAATGAAATCTGTAAAGACCCATACACAGATGTTTCTAAGAATGCTAATTGTATATGTCAGTAAGTACAGGGTTATTTTCAGTGAATGAATATTTTCACTATACTTAGCCACATTTAAAATATCCATAATGGCACATATACCATATGCCATAACAAGTTCCTAAAACTTGTAGTTGTATATACGGGATAGTCTTACTTCAGTAGAGAAATGTGTTCACCACACGATGATGATGAAATACACTATGTATAGAAGCATGTATAGCTTTGTTTTCTTGCACCTGTGTAATGTCATTCCAGTGAAGTAATGTGGTCACCCACATATGCTGCACCGACTACATCTGCAAAGCACAGAACTAAAAATGTTTGCAAGAATACTAACTGAATATAGGAATAAGCACTGTGTTTTTAATAAATAATATGACATCCACATGGTGGTGTAGGGAACACACTGTGCAGAGCCACATGTATAAAATATGTATCTAAAAGTGATAGGATTTCATTGTATCTGGGTTTTGTCATTTCAGTGAATGTACATGTTCACACATGCACTGCCCTTACCACACTCAGTGAAGGCACTATTATAAATGATGTTTAAAAATGCTAAAAAATAAATTTTAAAAAAAGAATAGAAAAACAGTAGACAAAGCCAATAAAACAAAAATTGTTTCTTTGAAAAGATCAAATAAATAAATAAATATTACCCAACCAAAATTTTTATAAATAAAAATGCTAGTTGTAGAAATGAATGAGAACAATGTTATATCTTTGAAATATGTTTACTACACTATACTGTGTTTAAGACTCTCCATAAATGTACATGGAAAAAAGATGTTTGTAAGAAGAATAGTTGCATATTAATAAGTACAGTGTTATTTCAGTGAATAAAATGTTTATCATTCTGTTGCATTTCATACCCCTTGTGAAAGCACAAGTATAAAAAATTTTCAAAGAATGCTAGTTGTATAAGTGTTATTTCTTTGAAAGATTGGGTTCACTACTGTGCTGTATGAACCCATTCTTTGAGAGTAATAAAATTTTGTTGCACACAGGTAATATATTTTAGTCAAAGAATGTGTTCAACACTGGAGCCAAATTTAATACACCCTCTTCTTCCTCTCTGTGAATCTGTATAAAGTTCCTCCCCAGAAACAATTCTTCATCAGTAAAATGTACGATAGCATGCTATGATTGCTAATAAAAACCCTCAATGAATGTACACCTTTGCAAGATATATCTTGTTAAAATAGTATGTGAGAAACTAGTGAATAAAACACATGGGAACAGTCCACAAAGTTTTATGTTCTGTACCCACCTGTTAACAGAAATGTCTCAGGAGAAACCACATTGAATGAGAAAATACACTATGCTGAAATCAGACCACCTTTGTACTACCAAATTGTAAATTTCATATACTTGGTCATGGTGGGATGATATTCTGAAGCAAGTGAAAATGGTTTAAGAAGATCTCTAATGAAATATCCTGACAAAATATAAAAATATATGCTTACTAAAAGGCCTCTCCCCTGGATTACAATCAATGGGAGAAAGTGGGGTAAAAAGTATGCTAGAAGAATGTAAAACTTTAACAAGAAATAAAAATATACTTTCTGAATTTGAAAATAAAGAAGAAAACAAAAAATACCCTGGCCAGGTAGCTCAGTTGGTTAGAGCATCATCCTGATATGCCAAGGTTGCAGCTTGGATCCCCATTCAGGGCACATGCAAGAGCCAATCAATGAGTGCACAGACAGGTGAAACAACATTTCGAGGTTCTCTCTCTCTCTCTCAATCAAAAGCAAAATATAAGATTAGCAAAATTCCTTTTTTTTAAAAAGCAAAAAACAGGCTAAATAAAAAAATAAAAGTATCAATTATTACAGAAAAAAAGCACAAAACAAAAGAAAGAATATTAGAAATATCTATATGTTATCTTTCAAATAGAGATACAAAAAATAAACTAAGTGCTTTGGAATTTTTTTTGGAACCAAGGACAATTATTTTCTTTTTTTAAAGTTAATTAATTAATTTATTTTTGTTGCAGATATTTCTCCTTTTCCCCCCACTGATTCCCCCCTCTCCCTCCCTCCCTGCCCTGTCCCCAGCTTTGTTGTCCATGTCCACTGTTCATGCATACATGCACATAAGTTCTGTGGTTTATCTCTCCCCCGAGCATTTCTTCATATGTCTCTTAGCCATTTGTATATCCTATTTGGAGAGGTGTCTATTTAGTTCCTCTGTCCATTTATTAATGGGGTTCTTTGTCTTCCTTTTGTTGAGTTGTATGAGTACTCTATATATATTGGAAATTAACCCCTTATCTGTTATTTCATTGGCAATTATGCTCTCCCATACAGTGGGTTGCCTTTCCATTTTGATGAATGTATCTGTGCAGAAGCTTTTGAGTTTAATGTAGTCCCATGTATTTATTTTCTCCTTTGTTTCTATTGCCTTAGGTGATGTATTAGTGAAAATTGTGCTGCGTATGATGTCTGAAATTTTGTTGCCTACAGTTTCTTCTAGGATTTTTATGGATTCATGAGTCACATTGAAGTCTTTTATCCATTTTGAGTTTATTCTTGTATATGGTGTAAGTTGATGGTCTAGTTTCATTTTTTTGTGTGAGCTGTTCAATTTCCCCAACACCATTTATTAAAGAGGCTGTCCTTAGTCCACTGTATGCTCTTGCCACCTTTTCAAATATCAATTGAGCATATTGCCTTGGGTCCATTTCTGGGTTCTTGGTTCTGATCCACTGGTCTATATGCCTGTTCTTGTGCCAGTACCAGGCTGTTTTGATTATGGTGGCTTTGTAGTATAACCTGGAATCTGGTATTGTGATCCCTCCTACTTTGTTCTTCTTTTTCAAGATTGCTGTGGCTATTTGAGGTCTTTTTTGGTTCTATGTGAACTTTTGAAATATTTGTTCTAGTTCTGTGAAGTATGTTGTTGGTATTTTGATGGGGATTGCATTAAATCTATAGATTGCTTTAGGTAGTATGGACATTTTAATGATGTTAATTCTTCCAATCCATGAACAAGGGATGTGCTTCCACTTTTTTATATCTTCCTCTATTTTTTTTTTTTTTTCAATGACCTGTAGTTTTCTTGAATAGGTCCTTTATTGCTTTGGTTAGGTTTATTCCTAGGAATCTTAATTTTTTTTGCCACAATGGTAAATGGGATTGTTTTTTCAGTTTCTCTTTCTGTGAGTTCATCATTGGTGTATAAGAATGCCATCGATTTCTTGACATTAATTTTGTATCCTGCTACTTTGCCAAATTCATTTATTAAGTCTAATAAATTTTGATGGAGTCTTTGGGGTTTTCTACGTGTAGTATCATGTCATCTGCGAATAATGACAGTTTCACTTCCTTCTTTCCAATTTGGATTCCTTTTATTTATCCTTCCTGTCTGATTGCTGTGGCTAAGACTTCCAGTACTATGTTAAATAAGAGTGGCGAAAGTGGGCATCCTTGTCTTGTTTCTGTTCTTAAAGGAAATGCTTTTAGTTTTTGCCCATTGAGTATGATGTTGGCTTTAGGTCTTTCATATATGGCTTTTATTATGTCGAAATATGATCCTTCTATTCTCAGATTGTTGAGCGTTTTTATCAGAAATGGGTGCTGGATTTTGTCGAATGCTTTTTCAGTGTCTATTGATAAGATCATATGATTTTTATCTTTTATTTTGTTTATGTGGTGTATCACATTTATTGATTTGCAAATATTGTAAGAGCCTTGCATCCCTGGGATGAATCCCACTTGGTCATGGTGAGTAATTTTTTTGATGTATTGCTGCATTCGATTTGCTAGTATTTTGTTCAGGATTTTGGCATCTATGTTCATCAGGGATATTGGCCTGTAGATTTCTCTCTTTGTAGTGTCTTTTTCTGGTTTTGGAATTAGAATTATGCTGGCCTTATAAAACAAGTTTGGAAGTCTTTCTTCTTTCGAATTTCTTGAAATAGTTTGAGGAGAATGGGTATTAGTTCTTCCTTGAATGTTCGATAAAACTTCCCCATGAAGCCCTGGCCGGTTTGGCTCAGCAGTTAGAGCGTCGGCCTGCGGTCCCGAGAGACCCGGGTTCGGGTCCCGCTAGGGGCGCGTACCTTGGTTGCAGTTTGTCCCCGGCCCTGGTTGGTCGTGCGGGTGGCAGCCACTCGATGTGTCCCTTTCACATCGATTTTTTTCTCTCTCTCTTCCTCTCTCTCCCTCCCGCTCTACCTGAACAAACAAACAAACAAACAAAAAAACAAAACTTCCCCATGAAGCCGTCCAGGCCTGGGCTTTTGTTTGCTGGGAGAGTCTTGATTACATCTTCAATTTCTTTTGTTGTTATCGTTCTGTTCAAGTTTTCTCTCTCTTCCTGGTTCAGTTTTGGGATACTATGTGTTTCTAGAAATTTGTCCATTTTGCTTATCTTGTTGAATTTGTTTCCATATAATTGTTCATAATATTTGTTAACAATCCTTTGTATTTCTGTGGTGCCAGTTATTACTTCTCCTCTTTCGTTTCTGATTTTGTGTATTTGGGTTTTCTCTCTTTGTTTCTTGGTGAGTCTAGCTAAGGGTCCCTCAATCTTGTTTATCTTTTCAAAGAACCAGATCTTTGTTTCATGATCCTTTGAATTGTTTTTTGGTCTCCACATCATTTATTTCTGCCTTGATCTTTACTATTTCCTTCCTTCTACTTGCTCTGTTGTTTTCTTCTTCCCTCCCTCCCTCCCTCCCTCCCTCCCTCCCTCCCTCCCTCCCTCCCTCCCTTCCTTCCTTCCTTCCTTCCTTCCTTCCTTCCTTCCTTCCTTCCTTCCTTCCTTCCTTCCTCACCCAAGGACATTTTTCTATTTTTCGTTTGATAGAGTGAGAGGGAGAGAGAGGAAGAGAGAGAGAGAGAGAAACATCGATGTGAAAGGGACACATCAAGTGGCTGCCTCCTGCACAACCAAACCAGGGCCAGGGACAAACCGCAACCGAGGTATGTGCCATTAGCGGGAACCAAACCCAGGTCTCTCTGGACCATAGGCTGATGCTCTAACCACTGAGCCAAACCAGCCAGGGCTGGGGTTTTGTTTTTGTTTGCTTTCTAGTTCTTTAAGTTGTGAGGTTAGATAGTCTATTTGAAATTATTCTTGCTTCTTGATGTAGGCCTGTAGTGCTATGAACTTCCATCTCAGAACTGCTTTCGCTGCATCCCATATATTTTGTGTTGTTGTGTGTTCAATTTCATTGGTTTCCAGAAGTTTTTAATTTCTTCCCTGATCTCCATGCTAACCCATTCATTGTTCAATAACATGCTATTTAGCCTCCATGTTTTCAAATGTCTTTGCATGTTCTTGTTGCAATTGATTTCTTGTGACATGCCATTGTGATCTGAGAAGATGCTTGATATGATTTCAATCTTCTTGAACTTGTAGAAACTTAGTTTGTGTCCTAACATGTGGTCTATCTTTGAGAATGTCCCATGTGCACTTGAGAAGAATGTGAATTCTGTGGTTTTGGGGTGTACTTCTCTGTAGATATCTATTAAATTCATTTGATCTAGCACTTCATTTAGAGTCTGTGTTTCTTTGATAATTTTTTGTCTAGAAGATCTATCCAGTGATGTCAGCAGGGTATTGAAGTCTCCTGATATGATTGTATTGCTGTCGATTTCTCCTTTGAAGTCTCCAAAAGATTTTTAATATATATTGGTGCACCTAAATTTGGTGCATATATGTTTACCAAGGTTATATCTCCCTGTTGGATAGATCCTTTCAATATTATGTAGTGGCCTTCTTTGTCTGTATTTATGGCCTTCATTTTGAAATCTACTTTATCAGATATGAGTATTGCTACCCCAGATTTATTTTTTTTTGCCTTCGGTTTGCTTGAAAGATTTTGTTCCATCCCTTCACTTTCAACCTATGTGAGTCTTTTGTTGTGAGGTGGGTTTCTTGTAAACAACATATATGAGAGTCATGCTTTCTTATCCAGTCTGCTATTCTGTGTCTTTTATTGGAGCATTCAAACCATTCACATTTAAGGTGATAATTGATATGTACTTATTTATTGGCATTTTTGTTTAGTGTGGTTATATTTTTTTTCCTATTTCTTCTACTAATTACAATAGTCCTTTTAGCATATCTTGCAGTCCTGGTTTGGTGTTAATATATTCCCTTAGCCTTTTTTGTCTGGGAAGCTCTTTATTTGACCTTCGATTTTGAATGATAGCCTTGCTGGTTAGAGTAGTCTTGGATTCAGATCCTTGTTTTTCATGACCTTGATTACTTCATGCCACTCCCTTCTGGCCTGCAGTGTTTCTGTTGAGAAGTCAGCTGAGAGTCTTATGGGGTTTCCTTTGCAGGTAACCTGTTGCTTATCTCTTGCTGCCTTTAGGATTCTCTCTTTGTCTTTACTTTTTAGCATGTTAATTATTATGTGTCTTGGTGTGGGCCTGTTTGGGTTCTTCTTATGTGGGGCTCTCTGTGCTTCTTGAACTTGAATGCCTTCTTCCTTCAACAAGTTAGGAAACTTTTCTGTCACTATTTCTTCAAATATATTCTCTAATCCTTGCCCATTTACTTCCTTTTGGGGACTCTGATGATGCAAATGTTATTGCGTTTCCAGTTGTCCCACAGTTCTCTTAAGCTGTCTTCCTGTTTTTTTAATTGTTTTTTCCAATTGGTTGATTTTTTCTACCCTGTCTTCTAATTCACTGATCCGGTCCTCAGCTTCCTCTACTCTGCTGGTTAGTCCTTCCAATATGTTCTTAATTTCTGCTATGTCATTCTTCATTTCCACTTGGTTGGTTTTCACTGTTTCTGTATCTTTAGTCATCCTGCTGATATCCTTACTCATGCTGTTGAGCTTCCTCAAGACCATGGCTCTAAACTCTACCTCTGATAATCTGCTTAGCTGCATTTTATTGATCTCATCTTCGATAGAGTTCTCTTGTTCTTTCATTTGGGATTTGTTTCTTTGTTTCACCATTTTCGCTATCTCAGTGGGTTTTGGAGCCTACCAAATTTTCCCTGTGTGTGTTGGTGTTCTGCTGTTTGTCGCATCCTCTGTTGGGTTTGGATGAGCCTGGGTGGGCCAATCTTAAACACTTTGTCAAGTCTTACTTTTCTGGGCAGATTTGCAAGCCCAGGAAACATTCAGTTATCCTCTAGCTTTTTCCTGGTGGCTAGTAGTCTCAGTTATTCAGTGCCTAGGAATGTAGCCCTGTGTTCTGCAAAAGAGGAGTTCCAGAGGGTAAGATAGATGCTGGTTATTAATGAGCCTCAATTTGCATTTCTTTGCCTCACCTGGGAAAGGCTGAATCTCCAAGGGCGGGTGGGGGGTGGGGTGCTGCTGCTTTTCACCACAGCTCTGGGAAGGAGCACAATGGCCGCCGTCCTTTGTGGCTGAAACTCAGCAAAAACTCTGAGTGCTCTCCAAATCCCGGGTGTCCACACAGAGTTCCAGCCCAGTCTGCCCTCCCTCTGCGGTTATCCCCAGGTGAGTGGCTATGGTTATTTTAGTGCTCTGTTCTGGTTCTCTACACTGTGAGCAGGCTTGGTCTTTATTCCCCAAGGGTGCTGCTCACAGCTAAGACTGCTGCTGTCCATGGGCTCCCAGCCCACCACCCTCTCACGTCTCTGCTTATCCTACCAGTGTCCCTGGTTATATATGGTCCTGTCCTGCTGTTTTCTGTTGCTTTTTTCTGAGGATTTGTCTTTATTTTAGTTGTAATTCCCTTTTGGTCCTGGGAGATCATCTGCGTAGCCTCTATTCACTCTGTCTCCGTTTTTCACATCCTCTGTGCCTATCTTATGCACAGCTGGGTCGCACAGGCCTTCCTGGTGCCCCTGCACCGTGCAGGTCCCACGGGTAACTGGATCGCACAGTCCTTTTGGGGACCCAGCTCTATACCTATGTTATGAGCCACTGGGTCGCACAGACCTCTCTGGTGTGTCAGCACCCTGCAAGTCCCAAGGGTAACTGGATGGCACAGTCCCTGCTGGGTTGTGCAGGACTCTCTAGTGCTTCATCACCCCACAGACCCGGTGGGAAACTAGATGGTGCAATCCCTGCTGGGTTGCACAGGCCTCTCTGGTGCTTCAGCACCCCCAGGTCCAGTGGATAATTGGATAGCACAGTCCCTGCTGGGTCACACAGGCCTCTCTGGTGCTTTAGCACCTTGCAGGTCCAGTGGGTAACTGGATCGCACAGTTCCTGCTGAGTTGCACAGGCCTCTCTGGTGCCCTTTCACCCTGCTGTTCCTGAAGGAGGGCAGCTGGATTGCACCAGCCTCTCTGGGGCTCAGGCTTCCCACTGCTCTTGTGGGCTACTGGACTGCACAGGCCTCTGTGGAGCCCCAGGTCCCGCTGCTGGCAGCCGGGGAGTGCTGCTGCCTCGTGGGGCTCAACTCCTGCTCAGCTTTTGCTGTAGTTTTTGGGGATGGGTCTCAGCTGCTGGTCTGTGCTTCTGTTGTCTGGGGATGGACATGTGCTCCCCAGCCTCTCTTGCTGGGGGTGTATCTCTACTCTGATCGGGCTGCTACTATGGGGGATGGTGCTGGGCTCCGGGCTGTCTGTGGCTTCCACAACCGGCACCTTGGGAGCTCCACTGCTGTGCATCGGTCTGTGTTGACACAGAGTGTCCACTGGTCCGATGGTGCCAGGTGCACTGGTGGGCTCAGATTGCTGGGCCCTAGCCTCTCCCACTGCCTCCTCCCAGGGAAGACCAGGGATCTTCAAAATGGTGGGACCTCCCTGGGGTGCAGGAAGAAGCGCCCTGAAGGGCCGCTTACTGTGGTAGCCGGCTGTTCCCGTCCACAGCATAGGAACCTTTTGCTCCATGTCTCTGCACTGCTCGGGTTTGGTCGTCCACCTTCACGTCCACTCACACTCTCTCACACACTCACTCACTCTCTCACACACTCACCCTCCCTCCGGTCCTGCCTGCCACCATCTTCGGTTTTCTTAGGCCTTTTAAATTGATATTTAAACTTTAGAGAAAAGAAGAGCTCACTGTCTATCACAAAAGTAGTTATGTGTATTGATATACTTAGTTCTATCCATTTAATACACTTTGTATTACAATGTAAAGGAAAGCTTAATGAAATCAACAGATCCTTTTGAAAAGAAAAGCAAGGCTGAGGGCTTATTCTACCAAGCACTAGACCTCTGTGAAGCGACAGGAATGAGACAAACAGCGTGACTCTGTCCTGGAGAATGGAGCACAGAAAGGGGCTTGTGGTATGACAGCTTCCACCACTGGAGAAAGGATGGGCAATTTAGTAGATGTGTTTGGAAAACTGACTTGCTGTGTGAAAAAATCCTTTACACAAGGCACTTCGGACAGATAAGGTCCTAGGTGGGAAAGAGGAAGCTGTATAAGTTTCGTTAATGAAAGAAAATGGGGATGATATCTGTCATCTCGGAGCAGTAAAAAACTTCTTAAATTAGGCCTAACACTTACCTGTAGCCAGAAATAAAGGGATTTAGCTTCATCAGAATTAAAGATATAACAGATATATATATATATATATAAATAAAGATAGGGAAAGTCCACAGACTAGAGAAAATACATGCAACAGCTAAAAAACTAAGTGATTAATTCAAATTAGAAAAGGAAATGAAGGGCACAGCTGAAAACATTGACAGAAGGGGAAACATTAGTGGCCAAAACACACATGGAGATTTTCAAACTCAAGAGTAATCAGAGTAAGGCAAATTTTAAAAAAGCTTTTCCACCTCACACCCAACCGATTTGCATAAATTTGAAAGTCAAATGATACCCAGTGTGGGTACGTGAGGGGAACAAGACCCCTTGTCCTCTAAGGGGAAATGTAGACAAGTTCTGGCATCTGGAGGAAGCTGGGCAGAGCTTAGTAAAACTAAGTTGTGTTTATTCTTATTCATCGCCTGCTCTGGAGAAGGGTTCCCAGCTCCTTGCAGAGTGTGTTGGTGCCCGTCTCTGTCTTCCTGGTGCAAGTGGACAGTTGATGTCCATCTAGGAGAGGTGAGAGGAGGTTGTGGTGGAAACACTAACAGTGAGAGGCAACTAGGTGGTCCTACGGCAAAGTGGGCATATCTTTAAAATCATACTGTTGAGTTCTGGCCAGTTTGTCTTCATCGGTTAAAGTGTTGGCCTGTTGACAAAAGAGTCACGGGTTCGATTCTAGTCAAGGGCACGTACCTCAGTTGTGGTTTGTCCCTGGCCCTGGTTGGGGTCATGCGGGAGGCAACCAGTCAGTGTGTGTCTCTCACATCGATGTCTCTCTCTCTCTCACTCTATCTGAAGATAAATGGAAAAATATCCTCGGATGAGGATTTAAAACAAACAAACAAGCGTACTGTTGAGTGAAAAAGACATGAAGCTGCATGAAACCAACAGCACAGAAGCAACACACACACCGAGGGGAGAGGCAGGAGCAGGAACTGTGGACCGGAGGACTCCCCCACTCCTAGTGGTGTCAACTCGAGCTCAAACTGGGCCTCTCGTGGGTGGTTCCAACAGGTGCAAAAGGAACCAAGGCCCTCATCCTATTGGCAATGGACTTCCATTCTTATCCTCATAGGCCTGGCCTCCGAGTCTGTCCCTCAGCTAGTTCCCTACACTTTCCAGACTTTTCACATTTTTCTATATTTTATAGATGAGGAAACCGAGTCCCAGAGCCATCAGATAACCTTCCCAAAGTCACAGAGCTGGTACGTGTTAGAGCTGAGCTGTGAAGGAGGGCCAGCTGTCCCACGTCTGGTTCTCAGCTGCTGCTCTCTGCCACCTGGGGCAGGTGAGGAAAGCAGGGTTGGTGGGGACATTGAGGAGACACGGGGTTCTCAGGGACCAGGGTCAACAGGAGACGTTGGGAGGCAGGTGTCATCAATGTACTGCCTGACATAGACACACTCATGGTCAGACTCTTGACCAGGCTGCTGGGTGAGATGGGGGATCAAACAAGATTCTGGAACTGTTTTCACGTTCCCCCTAACCTCAGGCCCTTTGCACTTCTTCTTCCCCCCCTCACCTGCTTACTTCTTGCTTCTTCTGGTCTCAGCTCGGTTGTTACTGCCTTGGGAAAGCTTTCTTGGAGAGCCCTCTCTGAGAGGAGTTAAAGCAAATCTTTTAAAACGGTAAAATCTTGACTCTGAGACAAATGTCAGATAAACATGCATCAACAATTTTACTTAGTTGATGAGTTGATGAGGGAATCAACAAGGTATAAAGTCTGGTTCAAAGGATGATCCATAGCACAGACATCTTTGTAGGCGCCCAGGAATGCAAAATGAAGCCGTGGGAGGTGGACGCTGGTCCATACTCACGGGGAAGGAGTCAGTTGCACCTCTGCTGCCGACACTCCTCTGCTCTCTGTGGGCAAGGATCCTTTGTGTTGCTCTCTGTTTTCTACACCTTATGGGGTCATAAAATAGCCCCAAGACAATGAAAGACACAGATCCATAGTTCAGCTAAGCCAGGAAGGGTCTGCCAGATAACACCCACTGGGAAAAACATCCAGCAAGTTTTCCGCCCATTTCAAAATTATAGTTTTTCCTGGGGGTCGAATCCCCCTACGCCTCTCCCCTGTGACACCTGTCATGGCAACATTTACCTGCCCCATGGGAGAGCGGGGCCAAGGAAGGGGCTCCAACTGGCCTTCTGCTCTCTGGCGAGATGCTCACATCAGGCCGGGTTCTCAGCATTCTGGAGAAAGAGCACCCATATTTTTCAGCAAGTCAGGTTTGATCCGAGCTCCTCCAGTGGTGGAGAGAGCCTTCAGCACAGAGTTGAGCTGACACGGAACATGGCAGGAGCAGCTGGGGACTCCGAGACAGTGGGCAGGATGAGGGGACCAGTGAACAGAAGCTACGAAGACGAACTTGGTTAGATGTCAAGAGAGGGAGGATTCTCACTGACGCTGGGCTGGGCGAGCCAAAACCACACTCAGAGGAGCGCAGTCGGGGAAGTCCTGGCCAGAAGGTGGGGCCTCCCCTCTCTGTCGTGGACCTGGGTGCCCATCATGCCCGTCCTCCCCACTCCCAGAAAGAGGCCCTGGAATTGTCCTGCCGAGACCCAGAGCTGCCAGGTGTTGGTCACAGCATCTTCCCACAGGCGTCCCCTGGAGGGTTGCCACGTCCTTCCCCAAGAGCCCGGGGCATGACCTCAGCCCCTGCTGACTGTAGGTGCTCAACCAGGCGCCCAAGCAAGAACTGCTCAGGGTTGACCATCTTTGCCATGGCCTCTGTCACACGGCTCCCCGGTACAGGTGTCGGCCATCCCCACGGGTAGTAATGGCCTGCTCCCTGCTTTGCTCTCCCTGCATGGTTTCCAATTGCTCCCCGTGCTTCTGCCTCCCAGACTTGGCCGAAATGTCCCAAGCACATATGGCACTTGGAATAAGTTTTCCGGGGGAGGGGGCCCGGGGGGGGGGAGCGGGGAGACACATCCAACTCTTGCAGCTCATCAGTCAGCAGATAGTCTTACTCCCTTTTCATGACCCAAATGTGCTTCCAGAGACAGATCTGTTCCCCTCCCAGCACCCCCTGCGGGGATCTGTGCAGGGGCTGGTCTGTGCTGAGGTCACAGCACTGGAAGGGAAAAGGTCTTCATCTGTCCCCCTTAGCTTCATCCCATGAAAAAGCCTCTGTCTTCTTCTGGCCAAAGGTTTGGAGTGATAGTGTTCACTCCTGATCCCCAGAACTAAGAAAGAAACTTTAAAAATAAAGCCATTGTGTAATGCTTGAGGAAAGAATTATTTTGGTTTCATGTAATGCCCAGCTGAAATGCTGGTGTCACTTCGACTCCAGCCATACGGGAGCTTCAGCAGGTGAAGAAGCTAACTGGGGGTTAGGAGTGGGAATTCCACATGACATTGTAGAGGAAAGGAAGTTCCAACGTCGTTTCACTGAGTTGGGCTTGGATCATTTTTTCCCATCTACATATGTGGCTTCTGGAAAGGAGGCGCTTGGTCTCTCCTAAGCGTCAGAGCAGTGAGAATGGGGAGCCCAGCTCCACCAGGGTCTGGCAAGGGAGCCTCTGACCCCGCCCCCAGCCCCTGTGCTTAGAGATGGTAGGGCAGGCCCGTCAGGAAGACCCTTTTTTGAAGGGAGGGAGGAAGACAAGGGTTGGGGACGCTCCTCTTCAGATCCTTGAGCAGGAAGCCCTGGGGGGCACCCCCGGCTCACTGGGTCAGGGGCAATATTCACCCTGAAGGTTAAACCCTCAACACCCATCATGAGAAGAGACACCTTGCTCCCAGCACCTGCCTCCTGGAAACTCTGGATTTAAGAAGGACAAAGCAAGGGCCATGCTTATCTTTCTCACCGCATTTCTGCCTGGCTTGGTCTGCAGGGTGTTCCTGACCAGAAGAGGTCCCACCACCAGGATCTCCCTGTAGCCCCAAGCTCACCCTCCACGTTTGAAGCAGGTCATTGTCTGCAGAACAAGGCCCTGGTGTTTGCTGCTCCAGAGAATTATTGGAGGTCCTCCTTTCCTGAGCATCTCCTGTCCCCACCTGAGCCATGGACACCGCTGGCTGCTCCACCCCGACCGAGCCCCCATACCTGGGGCTGAATCTGGGTGGGGACATGTGGTCAGGTCTGAATACTGACTTTCAGTCATTCTCCCACGGATGCCCAGTCTGAGGCTCTTGTTACCTGGGCATCCTGACTTGCTGGCCCTTGGGACCTGCACTGTGTGCACAGGCCCAGACAAGAGAGGAATTATGTACTTGTGCTTGGTGTACCTCATGCAGCCTCATGAAGCAGGGCCCACAGCCCGCACCCTGCCCCAGACTTGTCCAGAAAACCCTGCTCTGCAGGACTGGTCACTTCACTGTTGGTCACAGGTACCTTCCCTGAAAATCTCTAGTTCTTCACTGGCACAGCCAGAAGGGGCATCATGGAGCCAGGGTAGAGTCAGGGCTGACCTGGACATGAAGTTGACTGTTGTTGTGGCCCCTCACCCAGTGTGTGCATGTACATGTGCACTCAGGTGTGCAAGTGTTCATGTGTGTGTGTGTGGGTGGGTGGGTGCACATATCTGTGTGTGCACATTTGTATCTGTGTTCTGGGGTGCATGTGTACACCTGTCTCAGTGTGCCTCTTCCGCATGCACATGTTCATGTGCATGTGTGTACCTGTGTGTGCATCTGCACTTGTGTGGATGTGTGTGTTTCCCCACCATCTGCAGCTCACATCCACACACCTCCAGGGAGTCCCCCAGTTGCAGGAGGCTGACTCAGGTAAGAGGATCAGGACTCAGACAGGAGCCTGCTCACACCTCATAGCCAGAGTCCCGGCCCAGAGACCAAGCCACTGAAGTCATCAGTCCAAAGGGCCCTCAGCTCCTTCCACCAGCTGCTCATGGGCTCACAGCGGTTATGTGGCATGGACTGTTTACAACGATGTTAGAGTGGTTTCCCCCTAAATCTGGGCTTTGCCATGGTTTTGTTGCAGAAATTTAAAATTCATTTGTATTCCAAAAGGTTGACTCCTACCTTTATTCACCAGGTTTCACAAAAGCATCTAGTTTTCTAGCATCCTGACAAAGTGACAGGGCCATTTTGTGTCAAATTTGCTGGTAGCATCCTTGGGAGTGGGGACGGAAAGCACTTTGAGGGGCACGACAAGCTCCCATCAGCCCCAGGTGAGGTTCAGCCTCTCTCCAGGACTCCGCAGTGGCCAAACACCCCTTTTCCTGAGTAGTTCACTCGGGCACAGGCACCTGGGGCCACCCAGAGAGGTCTGCGTGTGCAAAAGGGGGGAACTGGGCCAGAGCAGGCAAACACGCCAAATGTTCACAATGCCACAGCAAAAATGGGACCACAGAATGTTGAGTGAAGCCGACACACCCGAGCCTGAGGCATTTGTCTGCCAGGCTCTGTGGTGAGCCGGCTTTGAGCAAAGTACCCCTGTCTGATGAGCCCACAGGGTGCCAGCTCCTGCCCTGGCCTGCCCACTTCATGCCTCGGGTCATACTTGGCACCGCTGCCCTGGGGAACAGCTTGTCAGCAAGGGGCATTCTGAAGAGAGAGAATTTCCACTAAGTGCCGTGCACACTTCCCACTGCGATCTGGGGAAGTCGGGGTCCTCCAGAGAACAGACCAATGTGGCCGTGTGGATGTGGCCGTGGTTGTGTACATGTGTGTGTGCCTGTGTGTCTAGGGAGAGGCACTGATGGGAGGAAACAGGCTCGCACACGTGTGGCGGCTCAGGACGTCCAACATCTGCAGGTGGGCATCAAGCTGGAGACCAGGGAATTGACGGGCCAGCCTGAGGGCCTGCAGGACTCCTCCCCCTCAGAGTCAGTCTGTTTTCTTTCCGGGCCCTCGACGGGTAGGGTGTAGCCCACCACAGAACAGTGGTCTGCTCTCCTCAAAGCCTAATGGTTTAAATGTTAATCTCATCTAAAACCCCATTTCTACAGCAACATCTAGACCAGCGTTGGACCCGGTGTCTGAGCCCTGTGGCCTGGTCAGGTAGTCACACAGCCATCACGACGCCTGCGGACTTACAGGGAGGTTGGGCCCTGCAGTGTGGGTGGGAGAGGTTCACACAGCCAGAAACAGCAGGTGAATTTATTACTGATGTTTCTATTAAGGGCAAAGCATCTCTCTCTCTCTCTCTCTCTCTCTCTCTCTCTCTCTCTCTGCGGACCCCTAACTCTAGTGCCCTGCCCCTAACTCTGCAGCCTCCACAGCACACCCCACTCTGCTCCGCATGCTGCCCAGGGACAGCAGAGAGCCCCTGCATGGATGGACCACAAGGGAGGGAGGGAGTCGGCAGCCAGCTCACAAGCCCCCTCCAGGAGGACTCCAAAGGGGTCCATAGAGCCTGTGACATTGCTGCAGCCCCAGGACACCCAAGCCCTGAGCACAGTGATGCAGCGAGAGTGAGCAGCTCCCTGGACGGGAGCCTCTGTCATGGTGCTGGGCCTGGAGCCAGGGCTCTCGAGCAGGGGACATGGCCTGGACACAGAGGACCACTTGCCTCTCCGTGTCCTTCCGGGCTGTCCCAGGGCCATGGTCACCTCCAGCGGCCTACTTGACCCTCCCAGACCAAGAGCCACATGCTGAGAGACCCGAATGCCGCTCTGAGCACCAAGGCAGCATTCAGTAAGGCCGGGAGGACTTCGGGGAAAATAATTAGCCGTGGCCCTCCCACTCCCTGGTGGCCGTGCCCGATGCTGAGCTGCCTGGCAGCCCAGCCCGCTTGGGGACACCGCCAGATCAGTCGGTGTGGGGGTGCTGTCCCCTGACTGCTGTGGGGCTCTCATGGGGAGCTGCTGCTGTCTGCTGGGGGCTTTTTGACGCGCCCTCCCCACTGAGCTTCGGCTTTGGCGTGGGGAGCAGTGTGAAGGCAGGAACCTTACTGGGCAAAGTCTGCAACCCCATGGCCAGTCCTGTGGGACCCAGAGCAGGTGCTGGATGGCATCTGTGGGGTGCATTGCTTTCAGCTTCCCAGGGCCTTAGAAATGACCTCCCTCAGGCTCCCAGGTTTCTCTGGTTAATAGCCTTACCTCCCACCTGCACAGGCCAAAGCCAGTCTTTTCAGCTTTTTATAGTTACTTGTACTTTCTGACTAACGGTCCTGGGGCTGAGATTTATGTGGGACATTCTGTGAGTCCCTGTGAGAGAAAAGGCAGGGCTCCAGCTCCTGCCCGGTGGAGAGTCTCCTTTCTCCCCTCACACAAGCACAAAGCTCCGCTCCTGGCCCCGCCAGCTTCCCACGTGGCTGCGTGGCTGCGTGGGTGCGAGGCCCAGCTCAATCCAGGACCACCTCGTCCGGCTCTGCCCATTTTCCTGCCTGGGGGCGGCACGAGAGGTGAGTTCCCCCTCTGTCCTCTGACCTCTGCCACCCCCCAGGTGGGCAATGGCTCCATCTAGACCTGCGGCTCTTGCTGCACATCACTGACCCCAGATGTGTTGTGTAAAGGGGGTGCTCCCTCTACATAAGAGGAGGCCCTGTGCCAGGGGAACATGCTCCCTCTTGTCTGTCCCTCCTCTCCTAAACTTTCCCATCATCCCCTCTAAACTGCTATTCTAAACCCTGCCTGTGGCAGCTGGGCACACCCCCCGACTTTGCCCTCGGGATCATCTTCTGGGGCACCCTCTATGCTCCAGGCCCTTACCAGGACACCTGGTGAAAGGGAGACAAGGACCCTGAGTTTCAGTTGGCATTTAACACTCTACTTTGTAAATTTTGGGTGACAACCAGGATGGGAGCCTAGAGTTGGGGCTGCCCTGGCTCCTGTTGGAAACTCAAGGCCCCTAGAACACACTGCTGCATGAGTTCAGTAAACACGTTGGTCTCCAAGTTTCCTTCAGTGCAGAGAAAGGGAGGCAGGAATCTCTTCATCCAGAATTTGGCAAAGTAGGTAACAGACAATGACCACATCCTTAGCCCATAGTGTTCAAGGCTTTCGGGCCTGAGGAGGGGCAGCCCCAGCCCATCACAGCCTGGTCTTCTCCCACAGTGCCTGTGGACTTAAAATAGAAAGATGAGAAAGATGCAGGTATTTGGTCTGCAGGTATTTGGAACACAGGCTCTAGACCTTCATAGTATATCCTGTTTGCACGGGACAAAGGTGAAGGACAGTCCTGCCGGCTCTTTTCTTACCTTCTCTGAAATCGCTGAGCTAGGGCAGTGAGCAGACCCCGGGAGAAGCACCATCAGCTTCCCATTTCACAGTGACTCCTGATGACACCACCTGGAATGGGTCTCCCTGCTCTGCCCACCAGCACCTCCTTCGCTCCAGTGATGACCTAAGAGTCAAGGGATGTTGGTTCCAGGGAAAGGCGTTAGTTACATCAGACACCTCTTTGGCTGCCCCTTTATAAGCTGAGAAAATTAGCTACACTGAAAGTCGGGTGCTCTACATCTAAAACTTGCCCCTGTTGAGCATGAGAAAAATATTATTTCAGTTTGTAATAAACCACAGGAATGCAGGAGGGAGCGTGGATGACTGAGAAATGCTGGACAATCAATCTAAGCCCCAAGGAGAATGCCAAGTGAGAAGAATGAATGGAGTCTGTTTCATTTATTTACTTTATTTATTTATTTTTATCCTCCCCCGAGGACATTTTTGCATTTATCCTCAGAGGGAAAGAGGGAGGGAGAGAGAGAGAGAAAATCGACATGAGAGAGACACATCAACTGGTCGCCACCCACAGGACCCCAACTGGGGCCAGGGACAAACTGCAACGGAGGTACATGCCCTCAGCGGGAATGGAACCAGGGACTCTCTGGTTCGTGGGCCGACACTCTAACTGCTGAGCCATACCAGCCAGGGCTATTTTTGTTTTTCTGTTTGTTTTTTTTAAGTGTATCATTATTATTCAGGTATGGCAAGACCAATAGGTCAGGAGATAATTGCCACTGAAAAGATAACTTGTTTCTCCCAGTTCCCAGGAGAAGGGGGCATCCCGTGCCCTGGGGTGAGGGGTGGGTCTCATGAAGAGGTACCAGGGTCAGTCAAGAGACAAAGGAGTGAAGGAGGAATGTGGGCAAGAACCTTTATGGCGTTTCCACAAGAACACGTGGGTGAGGCAGGTAAGCAGGCTTAGGAGTCCCTAGTTTGAAGGGTTCAGTAGGCTGGGGGTGCGGGGCTGGCTGGCCCTAGTTGTCTGGCATCTGGACCTGAGCCTGAGAACTTCATAAAGGATGTGGCTAGGGGTGTGGGCTCTGGATTATCTGCTTTGCACATGAAAGGAGAGTCCTTTGCTGTCTTTAGGAATTAGCTAACCCTGGAAGGCACAGTCTCTTGCAGGTCAGCAAGATGTCAAGAGGTCAAAATAAAAAAGACACGATTAAAGCAGCATTCCTGTTTGTTCTCCAGTGTCTTTTAGACTTCACCTACATGAGATCACACAGTATTTATCTCCCTGCCTTATTTTACTCATCAAAATGCTCTCAAGGTTCATCCATGTTGTTGCAAATGGCAAGCTTTGCTTCTTTTATGCGGCTGAATAATGTTTGATTGCATGTGTACCATGTCGTCTTGACCCATTCATCCATTGACAGACATTTAGGTTGTTTTCACAGCTTGGCTACTGTCATTTATTCTGTATCGTTGATGCTTTGACAGTGTGTGTGTAATTTTAGTAAGCCTGAAATATTTTGTAATTTAAATTTTTGAAATTAAAATTAATTTAGAAAAAAAATAATTCCATCCTGTAGTTCCAGCTTTACTGGGTTTTCCCTTTCATTCCTGGGTGTCTGCAAGGTTATAGACTATGCTGCTTGAAGTTGAGTCCACCAACCAGCAGCACCAGCAACACCTACGGGGAGCTTGTGAGAAATGCTAGCTAAGTTATCATTCCTGGGTGGGAACAGATCTATTTGTTTTAACAAGTCTTCCTGGAGTGTCTCATACACATTTAAGCCTGAGGACCACTGGCCTGAGAGAACTGCTTCGCAACCTCAGTCTGTCCATCCTTTTGGATGATCCGAAGAAATTAAAAATGTAAGAATTTTGAAGACTCAGATCAGTATCTCCACTTGTTGCATATTGAGATCTCCTGGGAGTTTAAAAGAATCACCAATGTTTGGTCTCCATCTTCAGAGCTTCGGATTTAATTGGTCTGGGGTGCAGCTAGGACATGGAGACTTAAAAATTCCTCTGGTGATTCTAATTTGCAACCATAGTTGAGAACGGAGCAAGAGAACAAAGGATTTGGCTGAGAAAGTAAGAGCAATTGGTGGTCTTGGTCACCCCCTGCTGGCGGGAGGCTATACAACTCATCTCCCAGCGACTTCAGACAGTGAAAGAGGTGCTGGTTTCCAGTGAGTTCACGGCTCACATCTGATATCTAGTTGATATCTGCACAAAAAATGCCCTTTCAAGAGAAAGGCCTGATTAAGCCCCTAATTCCATTTCAAAGACTACATTACCTGTAATTTTTTTTGGGGGGGGGGGGTGCGGGTACATGCCCCTAGTGGGAACCAAACCTGGGACTCTCTGGTCCGCAGGCCGATGCTCTAACCGCTGAGCCAAACCAGCCAGGGCAAATTACCTGTAATTTATGTAACAGCCACTCAGAGAGCACTTACCATGTGCCATCCACTGACCTAAACACTTCACAAACAGCTTGTCCATCCTCATAGCTGCCCTTTGAAGTCAGCACTATTATTACTTCCAGTTGGCAAATGGGGCCACTGAAGACAGAGAGGCCAGCAGCTTGCCTTGGCTGTTAAGTGCAGGAGCGGGGTGTGAACCACAGCAGCTAGCTCCAGACTGTGGTTTTGAACACATCGTTGTCTTGCTGCTTCTAAGCGTGATCTCTGCCCTGTTCTCTGCAGTATCCCAGCATGTAGAAACTATTATGTGCCAGACTCAATATCCCCATTTTACCCAAGGGAAAGATGAGGCCCAGGGAATTCATTCACTGTTTTGGGTGGATTCTAGACCTCACAATTCTCCAGACCCACAGTCAGTCACTGCAATATTTCAGAGGTCTACATTCATATCCTGCTCTTGCCTCTGTCCCCGCTGTGTGACTTTGGACGTTACTTCTCCTCTATTTCCCCATCGGCATACCTATTTTTAACTCATAAAGTTGCAATGAAATTTACCCATTCCAAGCTGTTTTCTAATATCCTCTGACTTACTATGATGATTCTTTAAAGGGAAAAAAATGTTTATTATTGTCTTATTATTGGCTGTTCCCTAATTTCTCCAAAATACTCTTTCATGGGGTCAAAGGTTCAGCCTGCATATGTGTTGAATAAAGTGGAGCACTGGGAGGCACCCCTTCTGCACACAGCTGGATCACACTGGCACCAAAGGCTGGGCGGTCAGCATGTCTATTCAATTCTTTTTTTGGGGGGGTCTGTGCCCCAAGTGGGAACCAAACCCTGGACTCTGGTCCACAGGCCAACACTCCAACCGCTGAGCCAAACTGGCCAGGGCTATTGAATTCTTTATGGAATAGTCCATCTGAACTAAATGTGGCTTTCTAATATGCTGATGCTTAAAACTCCATCACAACTTCACAATCATTAGGATGTCTATAAAAGTAAAATATATATTAAAAAAAACACATATAACCAGTGTTGACGAGGATGTGGAGAAAGAGGAAGCCCCTGCATTGCTCGTGGTGGTGTATATGGTCTTGCTGCTGTGGAAAATAGTATGACGGCCCTTTAAAAAATTAAAAATAGAATTACTGTATGATCCAGCAATCTCACTTCTGGGCATATACCTAAGAGAATTAAAAGCAGAGTCCCGAAGAGATATTCATACACCCATGTTCACAGCATACACTGGAATACTAATCAGCCTTTAAAAGAAAGCAAATTGTAGCACCTGGTACAACATGGGTGAACCTGGAGAATGGGCCTTGCGAGCACTATGCAAGTGAAGTAAGTCAAACAAAGACAAATACTGTGTGTTAACTTATATATGCAATGGCAGAAGGGAACAGACTGACAAAGCTCAGAGGGAAGGGGGATAGGAGGGCTGGAAGAGATAAACCAAAGGACTTACATGCATGTATGCACAACCAATGGATAGACAACAGTGAGGTGAAGAGGGGGAGGGAGAGGGGAGTAAGGGTCAATGGGGGGAAAAGGAGGGACATCTGTAATACCTTCAGCAATAAAGATAAAGTTTTAAAAAATAAAATAGCTTAAATAACAGAAACAGAGTAGAGTGGTGGTTACCAGGGCCTGGTGGGGTGTGGGGGGCAGGGAGGACTAGGGACATGTTGGTCAGAGGTACAGACTTTCAGTTAGTTATTAGATGAATAAGTCTGGGCATCTAACACAGCATGGTGACCACAGCATGGAGCTGACCCTGGTGCAGGTGGTGAGGAAAGACTTTGTAGTGAAATGGGATGAGGCCAACCGCATCTGGCAGCATCTGCTGGACCACGACCTCCATGTGGCCACCCTGGACCACCTGTCGCCATTCTCTCACCACCCTTTGGCCCCACCACCAACCAAGAGCATCTGGTGGAGGTGGCCTTTGAGTTGCTGTGCTCACCCGCCATGTACGTGGCTTTCCAGTCCGTACTGTCTGTGCACAAGGGCAGGTCAGCAGGCTGATGGTCAACACAGGCCCCAGGGTCACCTGCATGGTGCCTGTCTTCCAGGGCTACCACCTGCCAAATACCACCAAGAGTCTGGACCTCGCGGGCTTCCACGTGGCCACCTTCCTGGAGGAGCTGCCTCTGGGCTCTGGCTTGCCTGGGCACCAGGACCTGGACATTGTAGAGAACATCAAGTGCCACTACTGCTCCGTGGCCCCTGACTTCCAGAAGGAGGAGGCCCAGACCAAGCTGGGCAGTGGTCACGCTGGGCAAGGAGCTGTTACAGTGCCTGGAGCTGCTGTTCAGCCCCCCAGAAACCCCAGGACTGTAGCCCAGTGGGTTTTTCAACCATGGCCCAACAGTCCTCTGTTTCCATCATGGTCCCCGAGGTGCAAGCGATGTGTCCCAGAATGGGCTGCTCTGTGGGGGCTCCTCACTCTTCATAGGGTTCCAGGGCCGCATCCGGGCAAAGCTGCTGCGCAGCCTGCCCTCGAGGATCACGGCGGTGAAGGCCTCGCCCACCTGGAACTTCTCGGTGTGAATCAGGGCTCCATACTGGCCTCATTGGCCGCCTTCCAGTCCTGCTGGGTCCTGCGAGAGCAATACGAGGAGCAGGCGCCCCACATCATGTACAGCAAGTGCCACTCATGAGGGGTGAAGGTGGGGGACAGTAAAACTGTACCTGCTCTGGCCTGTGTGGCTCGTCTCGTGCACCGAAAGGTTGCTGGTTCAATTCCTGGTCAGGGCACATGCCCAGGTTGCAGGTTTGGTCCCTGGTAGGAATGAGAGTGGGAGGCAACCGATCCATGTTTCTTTCTTACATCAATGTTTCTCTCTCTCTCTCTTTCTGTCTAAGGTCAATAAAAACATTTTAAAACAAACAAATAAAAAACTTGTGCTACCTAGCTGGGCCCATCCTGCCTACTCCCAGGTCATGGTCTGGTCTACTCCGGGACCCACACAGACGTCAACCCCTAATCCTGTCAAACGCATCTCCCATGACTCCCCATCCCGCAAGGCAGTCTCAGTTTGGGGTTCCACCCAAGTCCACCTCCAAGACATGCCCAGATTTGGACCCCCTAACCTCACCTCTGATTTGTTGCTTTTGATATAGTTCCCCAAGATTCCCCTGAGCTCTAAGCCCCCCAATTCAGCCCCTTGCTATGTCCCTCAAGGACCCCCACTCATCTCCATAACGTGTTGCTCTCCAAGGAAGCTGCCAGGGGGCCCTAACATGCCTCCCACAACTTTCCACGAGTATTCCAGCCCCTAGGTCCGCTCTTATAATCTAATCCCTATTTCTAATCCCCCAAACATACCCTCTAGATTCACTCGCTAAGACATCCTTGGTTCTGAGCACCCCAAATCCACCCTGGTTGGTTTTTCCAACATTCTCTGACACCCTAATGTTCTAAGCACCCCCAGGCCCCTGCAAATGCCAAACCCCCACATCTACCGCAAAGCTCCGTGTTCTCCTTCATAAGGGTCTCTTCTACAACGGTCCACCAAAAAATCCCCCATTGTCCACAGCCCATCCCCCAAGTTCCACCTTCTCCACAAAATTTGTTTTCTCAGCATGATTTGTATCCCCAGATTCCTTTCATCCATCTGCTCCCACAATCTATCCCCAGTTCGTGGCCCAAAAGAAAACTATGTTCTGAGACCCCAAACTCCCAGGGTGGCCTCCACTGCTTCAGCCCACGCCCTTGCCCTGCATCTGTCCTGGATGTACTCTGCATGGCCCACCTGACTGCACCTCCTGTCCCCACGCCTCAGCCCCTCCTGAAGCCTCTGGCTCCCAGGACCGTTCCGTGACGACCCCACGGCTGTCCTAGGTCATCTGCTATGTCTGACCCGCAGTGACAGTCTCCCAAGGGCTCCCCATGATGAACCCCCAGGACACCCACCCTGGGGTATTCAGACTCCCTAGAACCCACCCCCAGAACAAGCCCCCGGACTCTAGCCCATTAGTTGAGTCACCAATGGGCAGTGATGTTCCCCAAGGCTGCCTAGCCCACCACGACCTGAGGCAGATACCCCAGGTTGGGGCTCCACCTGGAAACTGGCTCCCTCCCCACCAACCCCACACAGGTCCCCAGGGCCAACTGTCCTGGGCTCTGTTTCTCCATCTCCCTCCTTCCTGATAGTAGTTCACGACAAGTCTATTCCATCTCCCCAGACTTGCTCAGCCTGTTTCTGCCATCCCGTCCAGGGGCTTTCTCTGGGATCTGCCCTGGGAATGCCCTACCCCCGGATTCCTCCTGCCCCACCCAGTCCTTGCAGATTCCAGCCTCTCACGATGGGGGACCAGGCATTCTCCCCTCAGGGTACCCTTGGTCTCACTCAGCTAAACTGAGCCCCTGCTGGAGACAGGGCCCTTTGCTTTCACACCACCTCCCAGCCAGCCTGATGAACACCAGGACCCGGGGCAGCAGCCTGGACACATCCACCCAGGCTATCAACAAAACAAGCACATATTCATGTTAACACTGCGTCCTCTCCTCCCCTAGTTCAAGGATTCCTTCCTTCTTTCCTTCCTTCCTTCCTCCCTCCCTCCCTTCCCGCCTTCCCGCCACCAGTCAGTACTTATTGAGTGTATCTCTCTCCCTCACCTGCCGGCACTGTTCTCATGCAGGAATTTCCTGGAGTGGAAACTCATATATTTATGGAGCATTGAGCCCATGCCACCTGACCCCCTCCTCTACCATCAGACAATGGGGGTGGCTGAGGGCCCTGGCAAAGATCTGCAGATCACAAACATTCAGTGTTGGACCCCCACACCTTGCCTCACCTCCCCACAAGGCAGGCAGTTTCAATCTGTAGCATTAGCAAGGACCCCCAGATTAAAGCGTCGTGAGGGGAAACTTCTCCTTCTTTCCACTAGAGGGCAGCACCTTCAAACCTCAAGGAGCTCACAGCTGACTCCAATTTAGAACCGCAGTGACTGCAGCCAGCCAGTCTTTACTTGAGACCCACACCACACCACAGTCTCAGGGTACTGCCACACACACACACACACACACACCCAGAAGGGATGTGGGACAGGCTGAGTCTCCAATGCTATAGGAAGTGAAAGCTGCTGGGTTGACTCAATTTTAAACCAGACCAAGGGTCCCCCAGCTCCAAACCTTCCCTGGGGCCTACATTTCTATGCAACCCGAGGATATATGCTCATCTCCCCGCATTTGCACACTCAGAGGTATGGGGAGCTCACTACCTCAGGTCTGTTAGAAATCTTACCTCCTCACAGAAGTTTTAGATAAACCTCTGCACTCCCCACTTAGATCACTGGCAGACACCCTTGAAGTCTGCTTTTTGCATGTGGATTAGGGGCTCTGTTCTCACCTCTGTGTGTGCCTTCTTGTCCTGCTGGGCCTGTGGGAGCAGAAGGAGGAACAGGGGTCCCATATCATATACCACAAGAGAATGGTTTAAGGAGATGTGTGTGTGCCAAAATAGTTCAGTTTATGTGTCAAATTAGCTAGGTGCCCGAATGTTCGGTCAACATCAGTCTAGATGTTGTTGTGGAGGTATTTTTTTTAGATGAGATTAATATTCATATCAGTAGACTTTGAGTAAAACTAGTTATAACTCATAATGTGGATGGGCCTCATCTAATCATCTGAAGGCCCTAACAGAACAAAGATTGATCTCCTCTAAAGAAGGAGGACTTCTGCCACAGATTACCTTTGGACTCAAACTGCAGTTCTTCCTGGACCTCCAGCTTGCTAGATTTTGAACTTGTTCCCCTCCACAATCACATAGTCAACTTCTTAAAATAAATCTCTCTTTCTCTACATATGTATCTTATTGTTTTTATTTCTCTGAAGAACCCTGATTTACATATGTGCCAAACTCCCTTTCTACCTCAAAACCTTTGTACCTGCTATTCCTTCTACTTAGAATGCTCCTTCCTACCTCCCATCTTATCAAAGGTTGCATCCCTTCTCAGTATGACACAAAGCCAAGATGCCATAAAAAATGATAAAACAATGGACTCCAGCCCTGCCGGTGTGGCTCAGTGGATGAGTGTTGACCCATGCACCAAGAGGTCGCCAGTTCCATTCCTGGTCAGGGCACATGCCCAGGTTGTGGGCCTGATCCCCAGTGGGGGGCATGCAGGAGGCGGCCAGTTGATGTTGTCTCTCACTGATGTTTCTATCCCTCTATCCCTCTCCCTTCCTCTCTCTCTAAAATCAATAAAGAAAAAAATTAAAATAAAATAAAGTTAAACTTCTAAAATAAATAAATAAATAAAAGTGCCTTTTCTAAAAAAATAAATAAAACAATTGACTCCACGTAAACATCAAAAACAAGCAAACAAAGAAACTGCAAGGTAAAAATCACCCTGACTTCAGGTAGATCACACAAGAAGTCTGAGCAGTGGCTGCTTGTAAAATAGTTTCTTAAGCTTTATTTCATTATTAAACCCTAAGGAGCAATCATTTTTAGACATTTTTTTCTAATAATTCCCAATGAAATTGTAAATCACAGATCTACAGTAAGTCTGTTTATATATTCTTTGTATATCTGTGCTTTATACATACAACCAGATTTTTTGTCTACCACCAGAACCAATTTTCACCCCCTTGGGGGCGATATCACCTCCCATGATGCTTTTAGGGAGGAGCCAGGGGCCTGGACAAGGAGGTGGTTCTCTCTGAACTATTAAAATTTTGAACCATGTGAATATATTTTTAAACACGGGTGTTCACTTTAAGTTCCTGTGGTGTCCACCCACGCAACTCTGTTTTCTTTCTTTGTTCCCTAGCTGTGCCCATCTGATTTCTGCTTGATTCCTTGACAATGGATGGTGTCACACACCTTGGCCATGAGTTTCAGAAGGACAGTGGCCTCGTGTGTAGCATTCACTCTTCACTCAGCACACAGTCACACTCAGTAACCGTTTGTTGAATGGCTGAATAAATGAGCCACCACTTTGACTGAGCTGAGAGGAATCCTTCTACACAAGGGCCCCGTCTCCCTGTCTTCCTTCTGGTATTTGAGTCAGACAGGCCTGGGTTCAAGTCATGCCTCCTCACATGCTGTGTGACCTTGAACAAGGGACCTGATTTCTCTGAGCCCACTCAACACCCCTGTAAAATGAGAGTGGTATAAGGATGAAGATCTCTCAAGCTCTCCAGAAAATATGGAAGGACACATCTCAAACTGCCCTTGTCTTTGGGGCAGGAGCAAAGCTTTCATATTTAGTCTGTAGAGTAATGTAGTGTTTGAATGTTTCATAACGCGAATGCCTCCATAGAAATACTTTCTTAAAAATGCTTTTGAGTAATGAATAAAATGGATTTAACATGCTCAGTACACAGTAAGTGCCAAATAGATGGTGATGAGGATGTTGTTTTGACTAGAATGTGCCAAAGAGGGACTGCAAGTCCTCCAGCCAGCTGTCTGGAGACCTTCCCCCAAGGGTTCTAGCAGAGAGGACCTATCAAGTCACCACCCAGACTTCATCTCGGGTCCAGTCCCCCAGTTTTTGGGGGGACCCTAGAGAGAAAATATTTGGAGGAGTCAGATCATTCCACTAGGTGAATTGCTGTTGGGGTGGAGATTGGGGTGTAGACTAGGGTGGAGTGAGTGATACAGGGTCAAAAAATGCAGTGTCACAGACTGTCTTCATTTTACGATTTGACAGCTTGTTCGCCATGGAAGTTTTTGCATTCATTTTGATTTTTAAAATCATACATTGATGCCAGGAGCTGGGAGAGGGAGGAATGGGGAGTGACAGCCAATGGGCACCGGTTTCTTTCTGGGGTGATAAAATGTTTCTGGAATTAGTCAGAGGAGCTGGTGCACAACCTTGTGAATGTCTAACTGCCACTGAATCATACACGTTCAAAAGGAAAATTGAATGTAATGAAGCAATCTGGGTCAAAAGTCTTGCGTTGAAATGTTGTTTAGTTTATATGCCCTAGAGATGGAATGCAAAGTATAGTGACTATAGACAACAATGTATTATAATCATCAAACTTACTAAGAGAATAGGACTAAATTATTCCAGCCGCTAAAAAGAAATAATTATGGAACATGATAAAGATGCTAATTATTGATAATATGGCAATCATATTATAATGTATAAATGTACCAAATTAACATGTTGTGCACATTAAATTTACGCAAGGTTATATGTCAAATATATTTCAATTAAACCAGGAAGAAAAGAAATATTATTTACTTTGTTTACTGAGATTTGGGGCATCCCTTTAAATTTTGCTCGGCGCATGCCTCGCTTGCCTCGCCCCAATCCCAGCCCTTGGACAAAGACCCGGGGAGGCTGGAGGCGCTGAGCCTGTTTGCAGGAGCCTGGCCCTTCCAAGAAGGAGAGGCCTAAAAAGCAGGCTCCTGGAGACCATGCTGTGGCTTGTCGAGATGGGACGCCGCAGGGCCTGCTTCCCACGGAGACTGAGACATCCTTCCACTCTTGGGAGAAACCAAGTGTGCGGCTTCCAGACCAACACTGCAGAGCAAACGGCAGAAACTAGATCTTGCATCTGGCACCACCTTAATTCAATTGTGATTAAAGTCAGGAAATCTAGCCTGGCTGGTGTGGCTCAGTGATTGAGCATCGACCCATGCACCAAGAGGTCGCCAGTTCAATTCCCGGTCGGGACACATGCCCAGGTTGTGGGCCAGATCCCCAGTGGGGGGCATGCAGGAGGTAGCCAATCGATGTTCTCTCTCATCGGTTTCTATCTCTCCCTCTAACTCCTTTCCTGTCTCTAAAATCAACAAAGAAAAAACATTTTTTATTAAATAAATAAATAAAATCGGGAAATCTACTTAAATTGTTCTCAATCTCCAGTCGCCCGGAGAGTTTTAAAATCTGATACTATATCCAGTCCCAGAAACTCTTCTCTGCTGATAAGAGGTACAGCCTGCGGTATAGGAATTTTATAGCTCCCCAAGGGTGGAGGACAGCCAGGAGTGAAAACTAGTCCTCCAGCTCTCTGGAGGCTGTGGCCCTGAACCTTGGTTTGCACGAGTCACCCCTGGGGTGTTGTTGACATTTGGTGCCTGGGCACTTCTCATCAAGAGTATCACAATGGCCGTGGGAGGGGCCAGGAATATATTTAGTAAGGACTCTAAGTTTTTTCTGTAAGTTAAGATGAAGGATATTTTTCTCATCTCAGGGTTTCTCAGACTTTGTAGGGCATTGGAATTACAAGGTAAAGTTGCAAAGTGCTGGGTCCCAGACCAGAGCAGTTGTATCTGCATATTAGAGGTAAGAGGTACGGAAGACACCAGTACTTTGAAATTTATCCAGGTGATTTAAATATGCAGCTGTCAGCTACAACATTAAATTATGGACAGAGGTGAATTCATGGCAATTTGTAAAGAAAGAGCTTATTAAATTACTCTCTGGGTCACCTGTTATAAATAGCTCCTTGAGATCAGTGACTTCATCCATAGAGGGCAAATAGCATCAAATAGCATAAAGGACATAAGGAATTTAAAGAATGGGAAATGAGGTGATTGTGTCTTAGAGGTACAAGACAGCTTAAGGAAGAGAATAAAAATAGCCAAATTCTGGATAGTGGTTATCTCTGTATATATTGAGAATAAAAGGGGATCAGAAACAAATGCTCAGAGACTCATTTATTTCTGTAATGTATAATTTTTAAGCATTGTAATGTAAACATTAAACTGAGCATACTACTTTTATTAAAATTATGTTCTCAAATTTTTCAAAAATCTACAAAAGGGAAGATTAGGAAAAGAAATCGATTCCACATATATCCATCAACTTACCTCGAAATGTATCTACTCATAAAAGATTTGAATTCCATTCTAATGAAATAAATAAGTTCTTTCTATAATCAAATATTTAGTCAGTTTTCTAATTTACCCAATTGTCTCAAATGTGTTTGTTTCCTGGTCTTAAATTTGATTTGATTTAGGATCTTTATAAAATTCATAATTTGCAGCTGGTCTCTCTATATCTGAAGTCTCTTTAAACTTCTGTAGCCACCCATGGGAGATGAGATGCACAGAACGGCGAGAATCGAGGGAAAGTCCTTGACAAGTGAAATAAGGGAAATGGAGGCAAAATAATAAAACAGGGCCAAGCAATCTGAGCAATTCCCAGCCAGCCAGCCAATCCCAAGGTTTTCTCTTCCCTAAGCAAGGATACTAAGGAGCAAATGGTTTACACATTCCTGAATGTCAGGGGACAAAACAGTCTCAATCCCTGTCCCTCTTCACTGATATTCTCGATGATGTTCTTTAAAAATGAAACTAACCTGAAAATAACCCCTGACCCCTCTATATACACATTTTAATGAATCAACATATTGAAGGACACACCTGGAAAGCTAATGAATATTCTGTTGAGACCCTCCCCTGAGAGCTCCCCTAGGACCCCTGCAGGCTAAAGAAAGATAAAAGCCTCAAGACAAAGGACCCACTGTGTTCTCTTACTAGAATACACCGCACCTTGTATCTCTGCTGTCTTTCTCCTAAACCCTAAGGGTCCCCATGAGACTTGCAACCAGGGGAGCAGTGGGCAGCTGCAGCTTGTCCTGGGCTCACCCCTGAGTCTGTCTCCAAGGCCCTCTTTTCTCCGACTTTTCGGTGAGGTGACAGCAGCCCTGTCCTGGCTCACTTCTCTTACTGTGACTTCTGCTTTTCCGTGAAGGAGGCAGCCCCACGCCGAGGCTCTCCTCTTACTCCTCCGCTGTAAGGCCTTCCTTTGTGTCACTGTCTCCAGCTTTAATAAACATACTCTCAAAATCACCTGGACTAACGTTGTGAAATCTTTCCTGCACGAAGTCAAGAACCCACACACTACCAGCCAGCCCAAGGCAGAACTTCTCTGAGCTCAGACCCCATCCAGTAACAAAGAAAGAAAAATGATGGTGAGTATGTGTGTGTGTGTATAAATTATTTCTAAAAAGAATGGTGTCATATGTCTCACAGAGCTTAATATAGTTGGGAGTTTGCTTATTGCCGGCAACTCCATGTGTCACTTAGCATTTTATTCTGGCATCTATTTTTCCAGTGGATTTATTGTTGGAAATAAAGTCTTGATCATGTTTGTGTTGTTTCAAGGACAGAAAGCTCAAAGTCATCATCAGTTTCATGCCATTTCCTTTCATTCTCCTTTGTGAATATTACTCTCTCTGCCTCCCTGTCTAAGTCAACTACAATGCGACCAGCTCCCAGACCCATCTCCTTGACAAGGAAAAATGAAACACGACAGACCACACTGGTATGGGTCAAGCTCGGGATGTGACAGGGGGAGGCTAAAGCAGTGAAAATCAGAGAAACTGAAACCAGCCAGAGAGAGTCAAAAGAACCACCTGAGTCAAGAAGTGGCCGAGAGAGACAGGAGCTGCGATCAAGGAGGAGGAGAGAGAAGGATGGGTGGAAGGAGCCCGCCCTGGCCCCAAACACTCAGAAGTGGCAGGTAGCACACTGCACGGAGGCGTCCCTGGTATTTGCAGGGCCCTTCCAAGCCTTTTTCCCCATGAAACTTCCTCCTCACTCTCCACTTTCCAGGTTTATGGGTCTGCCTGTTGCATGCCCTTTCCACCATTTCTTGCCTCCGATGGGAGGCAGCTACCAGTAACATATGTCTTCAGATCTTTCAGATACATTTTATCTTTTAAGATAAAATAAGGAGCCCCGACCAGTGTGGCTCAGTGTGGCTCCCGTGCACCTGGAGGTTGATGGTTTAATTCCTGGTTGGGGCACACGCCTGAGTTGTGGCCTTGATCCCCAGCGGGGGGCATGCAGGAGGCAGCCAGATTGATTTTGTGCTCTCATATCGATGTTTCTCTCTTCTCCCTTCCTCTCTCTCTAAAAAACCAATAAACTATTAGAAAAAAAAGATAAAATAATGCAACCACCCGGAAAGTCACTGCCAGTATAGGGTAGAGAACCAAAGGTCAGCTTGTGTTCAGGGGACACAACAAATAGATCACTGCCCTCCAGTCATACAATCACCTGTTTTAAAGACACGGTTACATTTGTCACCCGGGAACAGCAAGGCACACCAGTAATCTGGGCTCCCAGCCTCACCACCAACCACTGCTGTGATGGGGAATGGCAGTGGGCAGGCACCAACCAGAAATGCCGCATTGCTTTTTACCAAAATTCAGCCATCTGTTTGTTTGGTTTTTAAATAATCACTGTCTTTGATGCTGTATGTTTTTTATTCTTCTCCACTGTTCTGAAGTAGTGATTCTGTTAGTTTTGTCCAGCTTCTTGGTTGCTTAAGTGAAATTGTAAAATTTAAGTGAAATTTTACTTTGTAAAATTTCTCTTTTGTCTGAATGCAAGAATCAACATCAGAATTTGAAAAATTATATTATGATTTTATTATGATTTATTGTATTGAATCAAGTACTTTTGATGCAAACAACCCCTGCAATACTGCTACCACTCAGATCTGACTGAGCCATACGAGATGTCTGACTGTATACTTTGTGCAGCGGAAGCTGCCATAACACCTTCAGGTTTCACCAGGCACAAGAGGGTCACACCCAAAATAAATGTCCCACCGCCCAGTTGAGTGGGGAGGAGGTAATGGGTTGAAATATGTCCACCCCAAGTTTGGTCCATCCAGAACCTCAGAATGAGATTTTATATGGAAACAGGATCTTTACAGATGTGATTAAAATCTGAAGATGAACTCATCCTGGGTTTAGGGTGGGCTCTAAATTCAATGACTTCCGTTTTCATAAAAGACAGACACAGAGACATGGAGAGAAGAAGACCATGTGAAAAACAGAGACAGAGATTGGAATTATGCTTCCATAAATCGAAGAACGCAGGAGCCAACTGCAGCTGAAAGAGCGAGGGGGGATTCTCTGCTGTTGATAACTGATTCAGTTGCAGGATTTCCCGGTTATCCTCACTCAAACCATCAAAATGTATGCACACATTGTCTTAAAAATTCCAGTTGTCACATGGCTTATTGTACAGATGTCCTGAAGATCATTGACGATGCCAGATGCCATCATTTAAATTTCTCAGGTCTGCAATAATCACTCCTGAACACTTCCCTGAAATCGTAAGGCATGTCTGGGAATCACTTAGGAATAACTCATATACATGGGAGGGAAAACCCAACTAAAGTTAAGATAAGATACTTTAACAGATACTAAGAAGAGGGGAGAAAAGATTCAATGAGTGAAGAAATCAACTCATGTTAATGGGATTTGAGGACTAGATAATGTCCAGGCATAGGCACATGCGATATATAAATGAGGGGGAGGTCTTGTTCTGACTCTCCCATGTGCCCACCCCTACCATGCTCTCCTCCAAGGTGGTCTCAAACCCAGCAGTCACTCCTCTGCTGTGACCTCACACAGCTCCACTCCAGGTCTGGTGAGCAAGAACCCTCCTGTTTCATAAAGAGTTCTGCGCCTGAATCAACTGGACCAGAGTGCTATGTGACACCCCCGGTCCCAGGATATTAAGGAGTTGGAATATGCAGATTAGCCCACACTGAAGTATTAGCATCCCTTAGTCCTGGGGTGGAGACATCCACACACCAAACTGTGGATTCTAAGGAGCCTTCATTATGTCAAATCCAGAGATGGTTATCAGGAGACATAGGGCACAGCTGTCCACCTTCGAGCATTCTCTGCCTGTCTTTCTTAGGCAAACTTTGACCCTCTGAAATCAGGCTTCCTTCCCCACCTTCACCACACTACTCTATCAAAAGTCCAAGAAGTCCAGAAAATGCCCTATCATTCCAAGCTCACACCGCTGTTCTGTCTTGACCTAGTGAAAGAGTCCCAACATCTCATTTGTATAACTTGACAGCTTTTCGCACCAAGCATTCATCACTGTGCTGTGGGCAGGTGGACAAGTTTCCGGGGCTCAGGGCCTGGTGTCAGGGTGCAGGCAGCGGCCCGGGCTGCCCAGGCTCTCCCCCTGTAAAATATCTCTCACTGACATTTCCTTCTTAAGAATCTAAAGTTAACTATTTCAAAAATTCATCAAGGTAAATCTAGGTATCAGATAACAATGTAACAGTGCTAATGAAATTATATAAAAACGTCATGTCTGAATTAGTATTTAGCAAGAAAACGAAGGAAAAGGATGCAGCTTCTGTTAGATTGAAATGTAAGAGTGAGCTTAATAAAATAAGATTTTATGGAATCAAATTAATTTAACATTAAAAAATTAACTCTTTAAAGCAGGTATCATCTTTTCCTTGAGTCTAAATATTATTAAAAATATAACTAAAGCACTAAATAATTTCTCAGGCTAAATTACCTGTATAGAATTTAATATAAAAGTGAATAAAAATCATGATAAATAGAAAGTGAGGTGTCCAACAAGTAAAGATCTTTGTTGTCTCATGAAACCCAATCTCCCACCCACAAAACCACCTGCTCTTCACATTTCTCATCTCTCAAAAGAGTTTAATAAAGCACAGTTATAATACAGCAAAGCTACACAGTCCAGAACAAGAAGCAGGATTGACGGTAAAGGCAACAAGTGAAACTTAGCATGGCCTCCTACTGACCCATTTCCCAAGGGACACAGCACTTGGCTTCCTCCCACAATCTTCTGCTACTTTTCACGTAGTTTTCATCTTTCCTGGCCTCTGGCTCTCTGCCTCCCTGGCAGGCCTGTCTGATCTCAAGGCCACAGCCAGTCTCTCTCTTGTTTTTTCGCTTTCCAAGCCTGGCCCCAGGTATCACTGGTTGTCTGCACAGGGGCCATGGGAAACAGAGACCTGCTTCTGGGATCATCTCTGCCCAACCTGCAGACAGTGCAGTGGTGGGCTAGGGGCTGGTGTGTAGAAATCCAGCATCAGTGTGGCCCAGGGACTTGTCTGCACTACCCAGTGCAGTTATTTTCAAGGTGTTTGTGATACTTAAAGCACTTGAACGTTCTCCTTCACTGCTGCCGGCCTGGAGTCCCTGCACGCTCGTGTACGCACGAACTTGCTGGGGCCTCTCCAAGGTCTCATGCCTGACCTCATTGCCAGGATGGGAATTTGTTTTTTTGACTGACATCTTAAAAATGCTGCTGGTCAGCCTTATAGGAAGTGCAGACCTTTCACAATGTCTCCACTTGGTCTTGGTTAAATAGACTTGTCTTTTTCTTCTCTAATGTCTGACCTATCATATTTCTTTTGAGCTTCCCCTTTGAAAATAAAATGAAATGTGAAATTTGAATAAAATGGGGGTGAACACTACCAGCCAGGGAGGGTGTTCTCAACTCACTTGAATTTTTCTCTGCTACAACCCCTTACTCATTGACTTTGGCACCGGACTTGCATTACTCTTTCAACCTCCAGTCCCGCCTCCCCCGGACAACATAGTCCTTGAGGATGGCCCTCAGTATATTATGAGTTCGCCCCACTTTTGGCCACACATTTCCATGGGCGCCACCCTAGATTCTGTCTACACCTGACACTATTCTGCCTTCTGGAAAAATGGTTCAGAAATGTCTCTCTCTGAACCCAATCTCCTAAATTTCTATCATGCTCATTCATTTTTTTTCTTTTACTACACATGTCCACCCACTCCCCTACTTTCTTGCTATTCATTAACCACCTCCTTTCCTCATTCTAATTACAATGTCCCTCATTTCAACAAATGTCCCTATCCCTAACTCCTATCTTCACTCTGGCCTGCTCCATGGCAACCTTTGGACAGACCAGGCTTCACAAAATTTGTAATGTTGCCACCTCTAGAAACGCAAAGTCACCAACATGAAAATAGCCCTTGCCGTTGCAGGCAATGCTACAAGTCAAACAAGCTTTCTGTTCATCGAACCTTCTCTAATCTCTTTAAATCTCATACATCCTCACCTTTCCCCACTATGGTAATAATCTTCCTATAAAGCCTTAACAATCCAAGCCTCCTGCTATTCACATAAGCATTTAATTAGAGCCGAACTGTGTGACTAATAAAATATTTGGGAAGTGATTTCTAAGGTTAGGTCCTTGAAGACACTGTAGCTTCCACCTTGGTTTCTTGCACTACGTCCTCTAGGCGAAGCCATGCTGCACGAAAACTCAAGCAGCTCTGTGGAGAGACCTCCTTGGAGAGGAACTGAGGCCTCCCTCCAACAGCCAGCACTGACATGGCAGCATATGAGTGAACCGCCCTGGGAGAGAATCCTTCAGCACCAGCCGAGCTTCCAGATGACTGCAGTCCCAGCTGATATCCTGCACGAACTCACCAAAGTCCCTGAGCCAGAACCTTCAAACTAAGATGAATCCCTAAACTACTAAAACTGTGAGATACAGGAAATGATTATTAGTGTTTTAAGCGACTAATTTTAAGAATAATTTGTTATGCGGCAGTATACACCCTCACTTTCACCAGATGGCCCTGCATCCTACTTCTTAAAGCAATCATCATGAGAAGGAACCTTCCTTCCTGTTTTGCCATAATGACAATCTGCACCTGGTTTCCTATCTCTCTCCTCTTACAAACCAAGATCTGCCTCCCCTTCTCTATGCAACCAGTCTCCGCAGCTCTGTTCGGTGTCCCGTTTCACCTGCCTTTAGGAGCTGCACATGATCACTGATCTCTTGCCTACCCTTCCCTTCAAGCTCTCCACTCTACTGAACTCTTCATGACACCACTGAAACCTGATGCAGGATTTTTAGTGGTGAAATAAATCCATTTTAAGAACACAGTTTTATTTCCATTTACTGCCCAGTCTCTCTCCCTCATCAGAGCCAAACAGTTTTCTCTCTCTCTTTCACATCCTCCCCTCCCATTCACTCAACACAGTACAGTCCGGGTTCTACCACTAACATTTCAAGAAGAATATACCCTTGGTAGAATCACTGATGATCTTATTCACAAACAGAATTGCAGATTACAATTATACTGATACTACTTCTTATCCATCAGACCAAGAAAAACCCTTTATTAGAAGTTCTGTCTGGAAAAGCACTGTCATACACTGCTAGGGTACTCCTACCGAAGGAAACTTGTCACTGTCATGCGAAACTACAGAAACTTACATATTTTTCTCTGTCAATCCCACTTCTAGAAATCTATATCAAAGATGCACAGATACTAAAATACACATGTAAGGGTATTTGCTACAGCCTTATTTACAATAGCAGAGAACTAGAAACACAAATAACCTTCAATAGGGAACTGGTTGAATTAACCATGGAATTTCTACGTGATGAAGAATCATGCAGCCATAAAAAGTGATATCTCTAGGTATTCATAAAGATTATTATTTCCAATAAGTATAAGAAAAATAAAGGTAAAACCAGTATATGGAATGTTTCCTTTTAAAAAAAAAATGGAAGGATGTATATTTACATATGAACACACATACATATCTGTATATAGGTATATAGATATACAAAAGAAATGCTGAGAAGATAAAACTAATGAATGGAAATGGTTCAATAAAGGCAAGAGAATAACGGAGAACAGAGGACAGGAATTGAATTTTGACTCTCCTGAACATGCTTGATTACATAGTTTTGACATTTGAACCATATTTTAAAAGCACAACAGCAATCCTTAAACTGAAAACATATAAGTAAATGCACCTAATTGCACATCAAATTAAAAACATGCCCACAACAGAGTTTGAAAAACAATACTTTCACTTAACTTTAAAAGAAATAGAGATGAATTTTAACTTTTAAACTTGACCATTAGGCTCCATCTATGAAATTGCTCATTTGTAAAGGTAGAACAGTGTGCATGGCTATGAACAATGTGTTGCTGGTTTCCTAAAAGGAACACGGGCAAACGCATTTTGAATGTTTGTGTTCCCACGGTGAGGCGGCAGTTCCTTGCTGATGCTGCTTTGCCTGGTGGAAGTCAGTGACTCTCAGTTCCGGATGGGCGAGGGCTGGACAGCAGATCATCCAAACCCTCGAGCACTCAGGCTAGTGGGGATGTTGTCATGCACAATAAAGAACTGTGTTTTAAAAAGTATATTACCGATTCAGTCCTATTGGTGAACATCTGAGTTGGTTCTCTTCTTTTGTTGTTGGACATAGAGCTCCTATGAATAACCTCAAGTGTGCATGTTGTTTTGTGTTTGGGAGGTTGACATTTGGAGTATACTTCTAGAAGTGGGATTGCTAGTAGGACAGCAACAACTCTGAATGTAAATTTTTATATAAAACTCTATATACATGGAGAATACTGTTAAGTAAATAAATTAATGTTATTGGGAGCCACTGTTTTTAGTATAACATATAAGAGAGTAATATAAAATCAAAGAAATTAAGAAAAATCACTCTGAAATTACATTTAAATGAGAAACATTATATTAAATTCATGATTTAAATGATATATATTTCCTAGTTGTAGCCAGTAAAAGGTCCTAGAAGCAATGATACTCCAGGGGCACTTAGCACACCCAGTGTCTAGATCTTGGTTTCTAATACTAAAAAGAACAGGGTACCCTATACACTAATAATGGGGAAATCTCTGGTATATGTTAAGTGAAAAAAATCAAGACAAAGAAAAATGCATACAGTACCACAATGTTTTGTGTAAATAAAGGAAAATAAGAATGAATTTGCTTGTATTTAATTAAAGAAAACCTGGGTGGATAAGAATGCAAGATAAACCAATAAAAGGTGACTAGGGAATAAACAGGATGGAAGAAGAACAGGTGAGGGCAAGATGTTGTAAGGTAGACCTTTACACAATACCTTAGTTTTGAACTAAATTTAAATAAAAAAAATTTTTTTTTTAGTTTAAGCATTTGAAAATTTTATAACAAAATTGAGTAATTTCATTTTTAACCTGAAAGTCTTAGTGACGCCTTGTGTTTACAACCCAAACACAGGAAAGCCCATTAGCAATTTTCCTGCCCAGGGGAGGCTGCTGGAACCTGTTGTGACAAGTTTCACAGGGCCCTAACTGGTCACACAGAAATCCATGGATCAGTGAGGACAGGTGGAACTTGAGGTTGTCTGGAAAAAAAAAAAGTACACAAAGATTGCCTTTGAGGCCTGACTTATTTAAGATGCAATAAAGACCAACCTGTTGGCTGTGGCTGCATTTTCCTGATCCCCATCCGACCACCTGCTCTCCAAGGGGAGAATGCAGCTTTATGCTCTGTGCTCATTTGACTTGCTGAAGTCAGTCGGCTGGCTAGAGGTCTAAGGTGACTCAAGACACTTTAAATGTGGCTTGTCACTTAGAAGTCCATAAGTGACGCAGCTGAATTATAAACAATTCCCACAATTAATTCAGGACTTCAGGACTGTAACAAAGTAAAAAGCTCAGTCTTTCTGACTCCATCCCGTTCAAGTCTGTGTGGTTCCCACGGCCTTTATGCTAACAGCGCCTGCTTCAGACACGCTAACCACCAGAGGAATTCTGCTGGAGGCTTGAGGATTTATAAACCTCGCATCCCTTGACATAAAAGAAGCCTGAACTCTGTACTTTTTAAACAGGGCCCTGGCCGGTTTGGCTCAGCTGTTAGAGCATTGGTCTGCGGTCCAGAGAGACCAGGGTTCAGTTCCCACTAAGGGTGCATACCTCGGTTGCAGTTTGTCCCGGGCCCTGGTTGGTCATGCAGGTGGCAGCCACTTGATGTGTCCCTTTCATGTCGATGTTTCTCTTCTTCTCTCTCCCTCCCACTCTATCTGAACAAAAAATGGAAAAAAAAATGTCCTTGGGTGAAGATTAAAAAAAAAAAAAAAAGTGAATTTGACCAAATACCAGTGTTTTCATCTTCTCGCTTGGTGCCTTCGTGATCGATCAATCTTTCCTTACTCCAAATCTGACATTTTGAGTTTTGGCCTTTCCAAACATCAGGTACACAAACTTTGGACTGGGAACAGCTCTAGAGCAGGGTTTCCCAACCTCAGCACTGCCAACATTTGGGGCTGGATCATTCTTTGTCCTGGGGCCTGTCTTGTGCTCTGTCGGAGACCATTGAGCAGCATCCCTGGCTACCCTCTAGAAGTCAGTGAATCACCCTCTCCCTCCCAATGTGTGACAACCCAAAGTCTACAGACATGGCCAGAAGTGGGGGAGAAGGGATGAGAGGAGCAGAATGGTCCACAGGTAGGGTGATGGAGGGAGGGTACTTTCTGAGGAGGGGCCGTGAAACCCTCAGCTGGGCAGACCCAAGGACACAGCTGAAGCCCCACGGGAGGAAATGGGGCTCCCATGAGGGCCTGAGGGAAGCCATGACCTTCCTTGGACTCAGATGGAGCCCCTAGTCCCCACCACTCACAGGCTTTGGCTGGGAGATAATGAAAAGAAAGGACTACTTACCCTGCCCTGGGCAGGACCCCAGAACCATCCCGTTCCCACTCTGCCCCCACTGCCACACTTCCACCCCTGACCTCTGGCTCATGGAGCTTAGAGCAGGCATTGGGGGGTCTGAGAGCTTAAGTGGTGGGAGGGGCAGTACAGCAGCCACAGGGCACCCAGACCTCAGGCTGAGGTGTTTAGTTGTTTGGTTTGTACAAGGTTGGGCACTGGGCTTGGTCAGTTGCCAGGAAGGTAACCAGATTGAGGAGGGGAGCTGTGGCCAGGGACTAGGTTGTGAGAGGCCTAGGCCTGATGAGCATGGTCTCTGGGGCTGGCGATGAGCTGGGTGTCTACTATCCACTTCGCCAAATTCTGCCTTTGAGTTGGTGTATTTTGATCATTTACATTTGAAGTAATTATTGGTGTGTTTAGTCTTAAGTGTGCCAATATTATTTACTTTGTTTGTTCCCTGTTTCTCATTCCTTTTTCTCTTCCCCTTCAGCTGAATCCTAGGAGACATATCAAAATAACAGAACCACCAAATTAAAGCTGATTAATCCCCAAGACTCATGGAGAACCACCTCTTGATTTATACTGAGCTTCATGAGAGCCAAGAGCTTAAACTGTTGTGTTGAGCCACAGGAATGTAAGACATCTTTGTTACTGCAGCATATTTTAGCCTATACTGACTAATCATCAGACTATATCTTAAGAGTGAAACAAAATATAAAGATTAAAAAGATTCAAGGAAATAGTGAACTCTCTTCTAAATCACATTAGCTTTGACAGTCTTCGCGGAGAGTCGCTGTGGTTTCCTGCTTCAACAGTGCTTGGACGGAACCGGCGCTCGACCCATCCCCCCCAGCCACCTGATCCAGCCTTCGGCCACCTCCTCACAGCACCTCAGACATCCCCCAAGGCCCCCGCTCCAGCACCGCGCAGCCGCCCCTCCTTAGCCTCCCGCCATGACGTCCACCGCGTCCACCCTGCAGGTGCCCCAGAACTACCACCAGGACTCGGAGGCCGCCGTCAACCCCAGATCAACCTGGAGCTCTAAGCTTCCTACGTCTACCTGTCCATGTCTTACTACTTTGACCGCGATGATGTGGCTTTGAAGAACTTTGCCAAATATTTTTTTTCACCCATCTCATGAAGAGAGGGAACATGCTGAGAAACTGATGAAGCTGCAGAACCAACGAGGTGACCGAATCTTCCTCCAGGATGTCAGGAAACCAGACTGTGACGACTGGGAGAGTGGGCTGAATGCGATGGAGCGTGCACTGCACTTGGAAAAAAGTGTGAATCAGTCACCACTGTATTTGCACAAACTGGCCACTGACAAAAATGACCCTCACTTGTGTGACTTCCTTGAAACTCACTACCTGAATGAGCAGGTGAAATCCATCAAAGAACTGGGTGACCACGTAAACAACTTGCACAGATTGAGGGCCCCTGAAGCTGGCCTGGCAGAGTATCTCTTTGACAAGCACACCCTGGGAGACAGTGACGAGAGCTAAGCCTTAGGCTGGCTTCCCATAGCCAGGGGGGTGACTTCCCTGGTCACCAAAGCAGTACGTGCATATTGGAGTTACCTTTACCTTTTCTATAACTTGTACCAAATCATCCACTTACATCTTTTCATTTGTACCATTCCTTCAAATAAAGTAATTTGGTACCCTCCCCCCAAAATCATATTAACTATATCATATCAGGAATGTTCTTTTTCTATATTTATATGTTTTTACAACAAATATTTATTTATTTAATTGTTTATTTTATTTTTATTTTTTATCATCCTCACCCGAGGACATTTTTCCATTCTTTGTTCAAGTAGAGTGGGAGGGAGAGAGAGGAACAGAGAGAGAGAGAAACATCGATGTGAAAGGGACACATCGAGTGGTCGCCACCCGCACAACCAACCAGGGCCAGGGACAAACTGCAACCGAGGTACATGCCCTTAGTGGGAACCAAACTCCAGTCTCTCTGGACAGCAGGCCGATGCTCTAACCGCTGAGGCAAACCGGCCAGGGCACAACAAATATTTATTAAGCACTATGATATGCTAGGTGCTGGAGATATATGGATGTCTCCCTTTTTATTCATCAGCATTTAAATATGTTCAAACATCTGCTTTCTTAAAGAAAACAAACTACTAAAATAGTAACATTTTGATCTTACTAAAGTAGAATGGTACATACTACATACACATACTCTAACATATACCACATACACAAGCTACTACAAACCTACCAAGATTATAAATATGGCTTTTATGAGACTCCAAATAAATCCTTTCCTCTCCAGATTCATTGCGATGTAATTGACACATAACATAGTGTAAGTTTAAGGTGTACAACATGATGATTTGCTAGTGTATATATTGTAAAATGATAACCACAATAAGGTTAACATATCCATCACCTCACAATATGAGGGTGTTTGTGTGAGTGAGTGTGTGTGTGTGTGTGGTCAGGATGGTGTGGATGGTGCCCACCTGAGGGGGGAGGGTAGCAGAGCTTTCTTTGCCTTGGGAAATGGTCCCTACTTTTGCAGACTTAGTTATCCTATGGATTGTCCAGCCAAGTCCAATAGAAACAACAATTCACCATATGTGATTTCAAATTTTGAACACATTTAAAAAATAAATACAAATAGATCAAGTGCAGTTATATAACCATTTATTGAACCCAAGACATTAAACATACCCATTGGAATTGTAATCCACACCAGAATGATGAGTAAGATAGGTTCTATGTGGACCTCAATCTGGTTACCTTCCTGGCAACCGACACTAGAAGAAGCAGGGGTCCACTGTTCCTGAATGGCACGTGACAATTCTTGATTTTCGTGTGGACACTTGGGGACAGTGCCCTTGGAAGAGATCTCTGGGCATTCCTGGGTAGCCTGGGGACTCAGGGAGGGAGGCAGAGGTCTGAGTGCAGAGCTGAGCCAGGGCCCCAGACCACAGCGGTCCAAGCTGAATGGAGCCAGCAGGCCCCACATCCCTAAGTAATCTGGACCTCCATTCCCCCTACCACTAGCTACATGGGAGGGTAGAAAGTCAATCCTCACATATTTGTAGGAATATTAGAGAAAACTGTATGTTGTTTAACTTAACACTAGGCCACGAGCATCTCTGCATTTTGCTTCTGTTTTGATTGAACTCCTGCCCCAGGTATCCATGGAGCAGTCAGCCCACTGTCTCTCCAGTCGACTTCCCTGGTGCGGACCTGTCATGTCCTATCCAGCAGCACCATGCACGGCTACAGTATCTGGAGCCCATTGGAGCAGAGCCGGAAGGTGAGGGGACTGCAATCTAAGAAGAAGACTATCTGGAACTGGGTTCCCTTCTAGGCAGTAACATCTTTCCTGACTTTGGAAAGGCACTGGGAAAGTTGGGCATGTGTGTGACACTTTCTCTATTCTGTTTCACACCAGTGCCAATGCCAGAGCCTACTGGCCGCTGCACTGTGCCCACCGAGAACCTGCTGACCTCTTGGGATTGCCTCCCCAGATGGCGACAGAGCAGCTGATGCTGCTGGATGCAGTGAGCCTCTCCCGGAGGTGGGGCGAGCCCTTGCTCTGTCATCAGAGGCCCCAAACCTGCATTTCCTGATCCAGAATCCTTGATCCTGCTGAAATCCCAGTTCCCCCACATACTTACCCTGTGAGCTGGGCAACTTTCTTAATCTCCACACCTTTGGTGTCCACACGTGCACAATGCAGCTGGACACTAAGAGGACCTGCTGGACAGAAGGGCTGTGCAGATCGGTGAGGTGGAACAGATAGGCAGGTGGGTGGCCCTGGCCTGTTGGTGAGGAAGGGGAGCTCACTGAGGGGCTGCCAGGTCCTTGGATCTCTCTTCTGGTGCTCTAACCTGATTTAAGGATAGAATTTAAGGGAGCTGGAGGAGTGAGTGAATTACATACACTCCAAATCCTTTCCTGCTTTTCTCAACTTGTGTTTGTTGGGTGAAGCTGATATAAATTCCAATCCAAAACAAAGATGTGATATTTCAGTTAACCCTAATGCCTTCATGCCTTCAAGAACATTCTGGGGTGCAGCAGCCATCAATCAATAAATCAATGCTGCTGTGGTATGAACAATTAACCCAACACAGGCCCACCTCATGATACCATCACCTAGTTCACATTTCTTCATTTGATGCACAAGGAATCAATGATAGACTTTGCCAAATTCATGAACTGCAAGTACAGTATTTTTTTTTTTTTATTCTCTATCTAACATTCCTAAACAATCACAAAAGAGGTTTGAAGACAAAGGAACATTTCTTTGCACAGTATAATACCCGTTTCACACAGAATAATTTATGCTTAAATTTGTCCTCATGAATGTCAGCCACATTTAAAAAAAAAAAAATGTTCATAGAACGAGTACCTACCACATAATCCACATAATAAATGTTCATTAATTTTATTAAAGTTGTTTTGAGTTGCCCTAGCATCTTAATGTGAAGGTCAGTTTTACATTCATATTAACTTTTGTTTTCTCCCAGATCAAAATATTTATTTTGGCCCTATCTGGGGATATTTCCCAGAAAATGTTTCCTTTTTGGCTGTTAGTAAGTTAGTTCACTTCCTGTCTCTAACTGTGGAGAAAATTCAGAAAAGATTAACTATAATCTCCTTGCTGCTGGTTTGTTTTTCATTTCCTTGCATTTCAAATCCTGTTCATTTTTGTGTGTTAGCCTCTCACATGATAAGCAGATGCTTGATAAATGTTTACTGATTTCATTTAATTTAGAAAAACGCCTTATGAGCTAAACAATATAATTCAGTTAGTGAAATCAGCCTCCGATTGCTTTAACCTTGTCTCTGAATGTTTATCACAGTCCAGAAGGTACTGCATGACCCTGTGTACAAATGAGTCACTTTATCCCACCACCAAAGGCATGAAGATAAACACTGAAACACCAGGAAATAAAAAATCGAATCCACCTCAAAGCCACCAAATTCCCAGCCCATTTAGTCTTCTTGGTATAACTGCATCATCATTTCTCATTTTTTTCCACTTACTTTCAAACTCATGTTATCTGATTCCAACCCTGGCCAGAAGATTTTTACCATTAAAGGCATATGGTTGAGTTTACTGCTAAATGTTTGAATAAAAGCAACGAGGTTAAAAGAGGTTTCTTGGCACTAGTCAGGGCAGAACAGTGGCGTCTTTGTCTTTCCGAATCTCTGGGGTTCGGCCCTTGCCTCTTCTTGGATAACTCATTGCTCTCTGACGTGCTGGGCATCAGCCAGGTCTGGTCCTCAAACCTCCCCATGAGTTATTCCCTTGGGGCAGCCCCAAGCCAGCGGGGAGCACAGTGACTCGCTGTCCTCAGATGTCAGGCTTCCAGAAAGTGGTCTGCCCATTTTGTGAATCTAACACCTGATATAAAATTTCTAATTACAAACACCAAATTCTCTCTCCTAGGAGATCTGAAACTGCAAGCCACTCTTTGTTAAGACCTTTTGTGTTCACTGAAAAGCGCTTGCCAAACATTGGCCACATTTCACTCTGTCTGCTCCATGCTTTTTATCTCTTCCCAACCAGACAGACACATAATGCTTCAGTTGCTGGATGGCCAGGCAATCCATCTCCAGGTCTGCTTGTACACCATGCTCCTGCTGGGCCGATGTGCTATGTAAAGTGCACTGAAGGTATTTCTCAGGTTTTGGTGGAACCTTCCTCAACAAAGGCTTTACAATCTCAAACAGAGCTTGGGTCATTTGATTTTAGCAGCATCAGTGGTTCTCTGAGTCTTCGGACACCAAGCCCACAGTGTGTTTAACACCAGATGTAGATGTGAAGTGATGGAATTATGGAACACAAACATCATTTGGCAAGTGGCCGTTCTGACAGATTCATATTTAAATCTCTTTGCAAAACTGTGTCTTTTTGGCTTGTTTGCATCCTAAGTAAACTTTACCTCCCCAACATGAGTAAAGAGCTTGGCCCATGCCTGTGAGTCAAAGACAGCAGGTGAGAGAAGTCCAGAGATGATAAAGCTCTAATTAACCCTCTTTCTTATGTCAAGTAACACTTGATAGCCATGCAGTTTGTTTGGCATGCACCCCAGGGACGTTGTAGGCTCAGGGTGGCCCTAGGCATTAGGGAGAAAGAAAGGTTGATGAAGATTGGCTCTGTCCTGGGCTTCAGGAGAAAGGGTCAAGGTCAGAAGTGGGTGGGAAAGGGATGAGGGAGCCTGCAGGAGTCTGCAGGTGACAGCAGAAAACACAGTTGGCTAGACTATCTCCTTCTTGCATTTTTCTCAGGAAACAATGTATTATTAAAATATTGAGGGGTCAGCCCGGCCGATGTGGCTCACTGGTTGAGCATCAACCCGTGCACCAGGAGGTCTCTGGTTCGATTCCTGGTCAGGGCACATGCCCAGGTTGTGGGCCCAATTCCCAGCGGGGGGCATAGAGGAGGTAGACAATTGATGTTCTGTCTCATCGATGTTTCCAGTTCTCTCCCTCTCTCTCCCTCTCTCTCTAAAATCAATAAAGAAAAAAAATATTTAAAAAAAAAATAAAATAAAATGTTGAAAAATAAATGTTGAGGGGTCAGATAGAAAAAAAATATTTGCCAACTCTGGGCAAAAGCCTTCCTGTTTATTCATTTAATTCATCTAATAATTCAGCATATTTATGGAGCAATTATGATCCTAAGTACTGTTCTAGATTCTGATGATACGACAGAGGACAAGCCAACAAGTTCCCTGCCCTCATAGAGCTGACTGCTCATGGGGAGGCAGCACTAAAGAGCAAGCAAATATACCAGATAACTTCAGTTTATGATAAATGTTATGAAGGGGTGGGGGCCATTTTACATAGGGTGGCTAGGGAAGGCCTCTCTGGGGCGGGGGGCATTAACTAAAAACCAAGAACGAAAAGGAGAACCTCACCATGTGACACTCTAGGGAAGAGACTACATCCCCGCAGAATGAATAGCACATGTAAAGGCCCTGAAATACCCCTGGGGGCGTTTGAGGGGCTGAGGAGGATGGGGCACAGTAAGACAGTGGATGGGGTGAGCAGAGAGTGTCGAGAAAGAGGCCCCCCTGTGTGAGATCTTGCAGTCATGGCCAGGACTTGATATTTTAGTCTTGTTACAGTAGGAGTGCAGAGAGCAGTCAGCCAGTAGGTGGCTTTGGGTTGAACTTCACAGGAATCCTGTGACTTCACAATCTGGTAAAGTCATTTAAAATTCAAGGTCACAAAAAAAGATCAGATTTTGGGTAACTGCTAAATGTTTCAACCGTGTTGCCTATCAGGACCATAGTTGCTACTAAGGAAAGCTTTTCGTCTCACAGACCTACTTTAAGACACATCGATTAGAACTGGGTGCAGCTATGTGCCATGAACTTCCCCTGCTCTCAGTATCTAACAGTGTCAGTGACTTGTGGTGGGGCCTATACTCATTTATTAAATATTTATTAAGTGCCTGTTATATATCATGGGGATACAGTGGTGAATAACAGATGCATTCCTTGCTATCGTGGAGCTTACATTCTACCTAGAAAGACTGACAATTAAAAAGACAAAACAGCCCTGGCTGGTTTGACTCCGCAGCAGAGCGTCAGCCTGCAGACCAATGAGTCGTAAGTTTGATTCCAGTCAAGGGCGTGTACTTGGTTGCAGTTCGTCCCTGGCCCTGGTTGGGGTTATGTGGGAGGCAACCAGTGGATGTGTCCCTCTCACATTGATGTTTCTCTTTCTCTTTCTCCCACTCCATCTGAAGATAAATAGAAAAATATCCTCAGGTGAAGATTAAAAAAGAAAAGTAAACAAATAAACAAAAGACAAAATATAAATTTCTTTTATATGATAGGGAAAGTGCAGTATTAGGGGAGTATATAGCAGCATAATCAAGTGACCTGGTCAAGGAAGATGTCCTGGAGGAAGTGATGTCTACACCAAGAGCTAAAAATTAAATAGGAGAAGGCCAGTTGTAGTGGTAGAGGAAGAGTTTTCCAGAGGGAAGGAACAGCATATAACCAGAGGTGAATGAGAATGTGGTATATTTGAGGTATTGTAGATATTTTTAGTATAATGACAGGCAGGGCACAAGATTGAGAAATGAGAAATAAAGCTAGAGATGCACTAAGGGAGCAGGTGATGAAACTAGATCTGTATTTTTTATTTATTTATTTATTTATTTATTTATTTATTTATTTATTTATTTAATGTTACATGTTTCTCTTTTTTCCCCCATTGACACCTCCTCCCAATCCCACACCCCACTCCCCCAAATTGTCGTCTGTGTCCATGGTTATGCATACATGCATGTAAATTCTGTGGTTTAACTCTTCCCCTTTCCCCCAACCCCCCTCTTCTGAGGTTAGTCAGTCTGTACCCTACTTCCATGTCTCTGGGTCTATTTTGTTCACAGATTGTTTTGTTCATTATATTCCACAAATAAGTGAGATCATGTAATATTTGTCTTTCTCTGATTGGTTTATTTCACTTAGGGTAATACTCTCCAAGTCCCTCCATGTCATCTCAAAGGATAAGAGATCTTTCTTTACAGCTGCATAGTATTCCACTGTGTATATGGAACATAAACTTTTTATCCACTCATCTATTGATGGACACTTGGGCTGTTTCTAGATCTTAGCAATTGTAAATAGTGCTGCTATGAACATAGGGGTACATATAATCTTTCTGATTGGTGTTTCAGGTTTCTTAGAATATATTCCCAGAAGTGGGATCACTGGATCAAATGGTAGTTCAATTTTTAATTTTTTGAGGAAACGCCATATTGTTTTCCATAGTGGCTGCACCAGTCTGCATTTCTACCAGCAGTGTACTAGAGTCCCCTTTTCTCCACACCCTTGCCAACACTTGTTGTTTGATAATTTGTTGATGGCAGCCATTCTGACAGGTGTGAAGTGATACCTCATATTTGTTTTAATTTGTATCTCTCTGATGATTAGTGACATTGCGCATTTTTTCATATGTCTCTTGGCCATTTGTATGTCCTGTTTGGAGAGGTGTCCATTGAGGTCCTCTGCCCATTTTTTACTTGAGTTCTTTGTCTTCATTTGTTGAGTTGTATGAGTACTCTATATATTTTGAAAATTAGCCTCTTATCTGATGTATCATTGGCAAGTATGCTCTCCCATATAGTGGGTTTCCTTTCCATTTTGATGCTTGTTTCTTTTGCTGTACAGAAACTTTTTAGTTTGATGCAGTCCCACGTGTTCAATTCTTCCTTTGTTTCTGTTGCCTTACGTGTTATATCAGTGAAAATTCTGTTGCATGTGATATCTGAAATTTTTTTGCCTACATTTTCTTCTAGGATTTTTATAGATTCATGAGTCATATTTAAGTCTTTTTTTCCATTTTGAGTTTATTCTTGTGTATGGTGTAAGTTGGTGGTCTAGCTTCATTTTTTTTGCAGGTAGCTGTTCAATTTTCCCAACACCATTTATTGAAGAGGCTGTCTTTACTCCACTGTATGCTCTTGCCACCTTGGTCAAATATTAGTTGAGAATAATGATTTGGGTCAATTTCTGGGGTCTCTGTTCTGTTCCATTGATCCATATGCCTGTTCTTGTACCAGTACCAAGCTGTTTTGATTACAGTGGCTTTGTAGCATAACCTGATATCCAGTATTGTGATAAATCCTACTTTGTTCCTCTTTTTCATGATTGCTGTGGCTATTCGGGGTCCTTTGTGGTTCCATATAAACTTTTGGAGTATTAGTTCTAGTTCTGTGAAATATGCCATTGGTATTTTGGTAGGGATTGCATTGAATCTATAGATTGCTTTGGGTAGTATGAGCACTTTAATGATGTTAATTCTTCCAGTCCATGAACAAGGTATGTGCTTCCACTTTTTTTATATCTTCCTCTATTTCTTTTTTCAATGACCTGTAGTTTTCTGCCAAGAGGTCCTTGACTTTTTTAGTTAAGTTTATTCTTAGGTCTCCTAGTTTTTTTGCTGCAATGGTAACTGAGAGTTGTTTTTTTTTTTTTTTAGTTTAGTTCATTGTTGGTGTCTAAAAATTTATTTATTTATTTATTTATTTATTTTTATCCTCACCCGAGGACATTTTTCCATCTTTTGTACAGATAGAGTGGGAGGGAGAAAGAGGAAGAGAGAGAGAGAGAGAGAGAGAGAGAAACGTGAAAGGGACACATCGAGTGGCTGCCACCCGCACGACCAACCAGGGCCGGGGACAAACTGCAACTGAAGTATGTGCCCTTAGCGGGAACCGAACCCGGGTCTCTCCTGACCGCAGGCCGACACTCTAACTGCTGAGCCATACCGGCCAGGGCGCCATCGACTTCTTGACGTTAATTTTGTATTCTGCTACTTTGCCAGATTTGCTTATTAAATCTAGTAGATTTTTGATGGAGTCTTTAGGGTTTTCTATGTACAGTATCATGTCATCTGCAAATAATGATAATTTCACTTCCTCCTTTCCAATTTGAAATCCTTTTATTCTTTCTTCATGTCTAATTGCTGTGGCTAAGACTTCCAGTAGTATGTTGATTAAGAGTGGTGAGAGTGGGCATCCCCATCTTCTTCCTGTTCTTAAGGAAAATGCTTTCAGTTTTTGCCCATTGAGTATGATGTTGGCTGTATGTTTTTCATATATGGCCTTTATTATGTTTAGATATGATCCCTCTATTCCCACATTGCTGAGCATTTTTATCAGAAATGGGTGCTGGATTTTGTCTAATGCTTTTTCAGCATCTATTGATATGATAATATGGTTTCTATCTTTCACTTTCTCTATGTGGCATATCACATTTATTAATTTGCGAATATTTAGCATCCTTGCATACCTGGGATGAATCCCACTTGGTCGTGATGAATAATTTGTTCAATGTATTGCTGGATCCAATTTGCTAATAGAATTATGCTGGCTCCATAAAATGAGTTTGAAAGTCTTCTGTCTTCTTGAATTTTTTGGAATAGTTTGAGGAGAATTGGTGTTAGTTCTTCTTTGAATGTTCAGTAAAACTCTCCTGTGAGGCCCTCTGGGCCTGGGCTTTTATTTGCTGGGCTTTTATTCTTGATTACATCTTTAATTTCCTTAGTTGTTATTGGTCTGTTCAAGTTTTCTGTCTCTTCTCGATTCAGTTTTGGGAGACTGTGTGTTTCTAGAAATGTGTCCATTTTGCCTAGATGGTCCAATTTGTTGGCATATAATTGTTCATAGTATGTTTTAATAATCTTTTGTATTCTGTGGTGTCAGTTGTTATTTCTCCTCTTTCGTTTCTGATTTTGTTTATTTGGGTCCTCCCTTTTTGTTTCTTGGTAAGTCTGGCTAAAGGTCCATCAATCTTATTTATCTTTTTAAAGAACCAGCTCTTTGTTTCATTGCTCTTTTGAATTTTTTTTAGTTTCTATATTGTTTATTTCTATTCTGACCTTTACTACTTCTTTCCTTCTACTTGCTCTGGGTTTTTCTTTTTATTTACTTTCTAGTTCTTTAAGTTGTAGGATAAGAAAGTCAATTAGGAATTTTTCTTATTTCTTGAGGTAGGCCTGTAGTGCTATAAACTTCCCTCTCAGGGCTACTTTTGCTGCGTCACATAGATTTTGTTTTGTTGTGTGTTCATTTTCATTAGTTTCCAGGATGTTTTTAATTTCTTTTTTGATCTCCTTGGTAACCCATTTGTTGTTTAATAACATGCTATTTAGTCTCCATGTGTTTGAATGTTTTTACGTATTTTTGTTGTAATTGATTTCTAGTTTCATGCCATTGTGATCTGAGAAGATACTTGATATGATTTCAACCTTCTTGAATTTGTAGAGACTTACTTTGTGTCCTAACATGTGGTCTTCCTTCAAGAATGTCCCGTGTGCACTTGAGAAAAATATATATTCTGCAGCTTTGGGATGAAATGTTCTGTAAATATCAATTAAGTCCAACTGATCTAGTTCATCATTAAAGGAGTCTGTGTCCTTGTTAATTTTTTGTCTAGAAGATCTATCCAGTGGTGTCAATAGGATGTTAAATTTACGCATTATGATTGCATTGCTATTTATCTCTCCCTTAATTCCTTCAGAAATTTTTAATATATTTTGGTGCTTCTGTGTTTGGTGCATATATGTTTACCAGGGTTATATCCTCTTGTTGGATCAATTACTTTAATATTATGTAATGACCTTCTTTGTCTCTTATTGTGGCCCTCATTTTGAAGTCTATCTTATCAGTTACGAGTATTGCTACACCAGCTTTTCCTTCATTTCTATTTGCCTGGAAAATTTTTTTCCATCCTTTTACTTTCATCCTCTGTGAGTCTTCTGTTTTGAGGTGGGTGTCTTGTAGACAGCATATATATGGGTCATGTTTTCTTATCTAATCAGCTACCTGATGTCTTTTGATTGGATCATTTAAGCTATTTACTTAAGTTTATTATTGATAGATACTTATTAGTTGCTATTTTTATTTTATGTCCGTGTTCCCCTCTCTCTCTTTTACTTCTTCTTACAACAGTCCCTCTAGCATTTCTTGCAGTGCTGGATTGGTGGTTGTAAATTCCTTTAGGTTTTGTTTTTTTGTTTTTGTTTTTGTTTTTGTCTGTGAAGCTCTTTATTTCACCTTCAGTTTTGAATGCTAGCCTTGCTGGATAGAGTAGTCTTGGATTCAGACCCTTGCCTTTTATTACTTTGCGTACTTCATGCCACTTCCTTCTGGCCTGCAGTGTTTCTTTTGAGAAATCAGATGACAGTCTAATGGGAGCTTCCTTGTAGGTCACTTTCTGTCTTTCTCTCTTGTTTCCTTTAAGATTCTTTCTTTGTCTTTAATGTTTGCCATTTTAATTATGATGTATCTAGCTGTGGGTCTTTTTAGGTTCATCTTGTTTGGGACTGTCTGTGTTTCCTGGACTTGTATGACTTTTTCTTTCACCAAATTAGGGAACTTTTCTGTCATTATTTCTTCAAACATGTTCTCTTTTCCTTTCTCTGATTCTTCTCCTTCTGGTACCCCTATAATGCGAATGTTGTTATGTTTCATATTGTCCCAAAGTTTCCTTATACTCTCCTCCTGCTTTTTAATTTGCTGCTGTATTTGGTCGTTTTTTTTTTTTACCTTGTCTTCTAACTCACTGATTTGGTCTTCAGCTTCTTCCAATCTGTGATTGAATCCTCCTAAGGTATTTTTCATATCAGCTATGTCATTCTTTATTTTCTCTTGATTTTTATTCATAGCTTCCACCTCTTTTTCAAGCTGATGTAGTTCCCTCTGAGCTCATTATAATTCTCATTAAGTTGCTTGTAGTTTTCACTAAATTGTTTGAGCACACTTAAAATCATTGCTTTGAATTTTTTATCTGACAAATTGCTTTCTTCCATTTCCTGTAGTTACTTTTCTGGTGAGTCCTTCTATTCTTTCATTTGAGTGTTATTTCTTTGTCTCACCATTTTAGCAGTCTGGTAGTTCTAGGCTCATTGAGGGATGTTGGGATGTGTAGGCAGGTTGGTGTTTATCAAATAAGGCTGCTGTGCCTCCCAGACTGTTTTGGTGTGTGGTACTTCTTGCCTGCTGTGGGTCCTGGAGGATTGACAACTGGTGGCTGGTATTGGTGTGTTGTGGTAGGTGCTTCTGGGGTGTGTGGGTCCTGCTGGTGCCCTGTGGGGGTGTGCTGTTGTCTAGTGAGGCTCAGCTCCTGATCAGTCACTACTGATGCTTCTGGGGTTGAGTGTCAGCTCCCTGTTTGCACTGCTACTGCTGTTGCTATTGCCAGGGGGTCCTCTCAGTTCTCAATCCTCTGCTGCTGTTGGGGACTGAGGATGCTCAGCTTCCATGACTTTGCTGCTGCTGGAGGAGGGACTTGATTCCAAATTCGCTGCTACAGGTGTCAGGTGTGGGTCTCAGCTGCCTGAGCCCTGCTGCTGCTTGTGCTGGGGCACCACTCCTGATCAGCCTCTGCTGATGCTGCTGGAGTTGGGTCTCAGCTGCCGATCTGTGCTGCTGCTGCCTGGGGATGGATGTCTTCTCCTGAGCCTCTTCTGCTGAAGTTGTGTCTCAGCTCCCAAGCCTCAGCTGCTATTGGGAGTGGGGCTCCACTCTTGCCCAGTCACTGATGCTGTGGGGGAAGGTGCTGGGCTCCTGAACTGGTCCTACTGCTGCTGGGGGTGGTTCTTGGCTCCCATCAGTCTGCTGCTATGGGGAATGTTGCTCGGCTCCTGGTCGGTTGGGGCTACCACAGCAGGCACCTTGACAGCGTCGCTACTGTGCACTGTCCGAGTTGACACAGCAGGGTCCACTGGTCTAATAGTACAAAGCATACTGGTGGACTCAGGCCACTCAGCCCTAGCCACTTCCTGCTGCCTCCTCCCAGAGAAGATCAGTCATCTTCCAAAATGGCGGGGCCTTCTGGCCATGCAGAGAGAAATACCCTGATAAGCTGCTTACCACAGTAGCTGGCTGCTCCCCATCCACAGCACCGGAACCCTCTGCCCCACATTTCTGCACTGCTCGAGGTTGCTCGTCCACACTCACATCCACTCACATACTCACTCACACTCTCACACACTCACCCTCGCTCCAGTCCTGCCCGCCGCCATCTTTTCAATAATTTTTCAAAACTAGATCTTGAAGAGTCTTGTAAGGGTGTTAAAGTATCTGTAGTTTATCATGAAAGTAATGGGAACTCTCTGAAGGGTATGGAAAATGGATTCGGGAGTGGGAGAAGATGGTGGTAGATAAAACTACTGTACTAATTTAGGGGAGAGATGGTAGTGACTTAACTAAAATAGTAGTCATGGAGATGGAGCAAACTTGACTGATTATAGATGCATTTATTCATGGCTTTAAAAGTAGTCTGAAGCCCTCCCACACACACACTCCCCACCCCCTTTCTCTGGAAATTAAGCCCAAAAATAGAGATTAAAATGGATGTAGAGAGAAGATGAAGAGGCCATGATGTGCTGAGTCAAATTTACAAAGGAGAAAAACCCAAGTACATGTAAATGCTATGAGGAAGTGGAAAGACCTGCAGAGCACAAAGAAAGAAAAATATTGTGACAAGAACGAGACCATGTGGCCCATGAGAGAGGGAGGGGAGTGAGCAGTGGTCCCTAGGTCTGGCCAAGCTCCTGGCAACCTCTAGGTTCAGTTTCCATAAGGTTTAGCTTCATCATGTGTTCTATTCACAAATCCCCATGATCCCGTCTTCCTTATTGCTCCGTGTAAGGAGCCTCTCTCCCTCCACATACAAGCTAGCTTGATTAAGTTTGTTTCTTGAAACTTAAGGAATCTGAATAAAACAGAAGTTACACTATACAAACTAATTCTTCAAGAAGCTAATAATTAAAATAATGCAAATCAATGCAATTATAATAAAAAAATATAGCTTCTGCATGATCATAGATGCCCATGTCTATGGATCAACTACTTTTCAATATAGTAAGCCCAACTACAGTAAAAAAAAAAAAAAAAAAAAAAAAAAGTGTCTTGGATAGCAGAGATTCAGAACAAAAAGTATTAAATGGCCATGATGTCTGATGGACCCATTACTCTACAATTCCTTCTCTAGGGGTTGGTGCTAAATCAGAAGAAACCACTTCTGAAGCAAGAGAGCACAAACCCAGAGGCAGTTACTCAAGGAAGCATGAGGCAAAAGAACCAGAGAGAGAAGCTGACTCTTGGTCAAGAAGCCCTCCAGTATATTCCAAAAAAGTCACATCAAACAGCAGGGGGCCGGGGTAGATGGAAAACCAAGAGGATCAATCATGTTGGACATCAGGAGGATGCAGTAAAATGCAATAAAGCTCAGAGAGGGGGCAGCTGGAAATCAGTTTTGTTGGGTGTAGCACAAGAGAATTGAGTAACCTACTATGTTTCAGGTCTTATGTGGGGGCAAAAAAAAGAATGAAGGTCAATATTCTTAAGGATTTACAGTCCAGTGAGAAACACAGACATATACACCAATTAGACAGGTAAGCATAGGTGCTGTGGGTTTACAAAGAGTATTTAGATCCATTTAGGGGTTGAAGATGTAGCAGCTGAGCTCAGATATACAGACTGAGTCGTAGTTGGGTGGATTTGGAAGGAGCCCAAGTACCAGAAGTGGTCTGTACTATTAGAATGCAGAGTGAGAGGTGGGGAACAGCAGAAGAAAAGGCTGAAAAGTTAAAAGGAAGTCATATCATGAAAGGCATTTTTATTTCCAAAGTAAAAAATATATATGAAAGTTTTATTCACAAAGGTGACACTTTAGTTTCAAAAATGTATGCGTCAAGCATCCTATCTTTCAACTAAAAAAAATTAGACATATAAGAAAACTTTGACAAAACCCCATTATAATATGACTATTGATATGTAGCTTTTAAAATTTCAATTATCAAATACAAAAAACTATATATTGAAGAATATAATCAACAAACAATTTAGTAAAGCATGTGAGTGTATGGATGGACACTATAAATAGTGAATACAGACCTTTCTCTTTGTAAACTAGAAACAGAAAATATACACTATTTCTTATTTTGATGGAGCATCTTCTAATATTGATCATCTATTTAGCCACAAAGAAAATCTTAATAAAATATTTTTAAAAGATTTTTTTTAACCATATTCTCTGATTAAACTCAAGCTAGAAATTAGCAATAAAATTAGACTTGGTTTCATAAGAAGTCACTGAAAGACTTTTAACAAAAGACTGACACAAACGTGCAGCTAATAGGTTGGAGAGGAGTCGGGAGAGTCGGGAGGTAGCAAACCAGTTAAGGAGACATTACAACAGTCCAAGAAAGCAATAATGTGAGTCTGAACCAAGACAGGAGTGGAGGGGAATGCAAAGGAGTAGACAATTTAAGAAATACTTAGTTGATAAAAAAAAAAAAGGACAGGCTGGCTGACTGAATGTAGAAGGTGAGAAGAGAAAAGTTAAATGATTCGATCAGGCAGTGGCATGGCAGGAGGTAGTGTCATTAATTCAGGAGAAAATTCTGAAGACACAGGTGCTGGGGGAAATGGGGAGTTCACCTGTGGGCTCATTGCATTTGAGGAACTCAGCCATAGCAGCTTATGGAGAGAACGAAAACTGTGAATTGCCATCACCAGCAAGATTCTCCTTCTCTGTAGAAACCAGTCAGAACTAAGGCCACTAAAGGTAAGAAGGTCAGGGCTCCTCTTATGTGGTGCCTACGGGGGTTGGGGGATGGGAGTGCTTTATCAAAAGCACTTAATAGGACTTAACACCACCTATTTCCTACACGCAGAGTTTACCTGGGAACAGTTCAGATGTGTTTAGGAGTATGCTTAACGTGGGGGCAATAAATGTTCATTCCAGTTGGGACAATGAAACTAAGTGCCACAAATGTCCACTAACACAGCAGTAGATCAGAACAAGAAGACAAGACTGCGAGTGAAACCCAGAGAGTGGTCTTACTTTTAATAAGTTGAGGGGAGACACCGAATTCTTTTAGGTGATAGGATAGATCACAAACAATGGCCCGCAGACAGGAATAAACTCTGGGTAGAAGGACCCGGAGGGGCCTGCTTGCGGGGGGAGGGGGGGGAGAGTGGATGGAGCTTGCAGCCAGGAAAGGGATTAGAGGTCAACAGGGTAGACGAAGAGCCATGTGGCAAAGATAGTGTCAGTGAACTGCAGTTACTTCATGGGCTCTTAGTAAATTGAAAGCATTATAATTAATTTTGCCCTGTGAATTTTCCTGAGAGTTTCTCTACACTTCTTTGGATAATTGACATCAAGACTGATGAGATACAGGAGAGACTTTTTCCAACACAGACACAAAGATAAAGCCTTGTTGTCTGCTTTCACATTTGAGGATTAAAGGACTTTGATTACGTGAAGGGGCTTAGTAAGTGTTGACTACAGTGACTTTAGAAAATCCTTAGGCCATCACATAGTGATGCATCATAACCCTCTCCGAGAGCACGGGCTCTGGAGGCCGTCCAGAGGGCCTGGGGACCAAGAGGCAGAACTGCTTTGGCTGCTGTGTGGTGTCAAGCAAACATGACCTCTTTCATCTTTGGTTTTCTATTTATAAAGTGGAAATTGTAATTTCTTCATAAAGCAAATGTTTTATGAGCATCTACTATGTGCAAAGTACTGTCCCCCAGGCCTTGCAGAGTTATTTTTAGAATTAAGTAAGTGAAAGTGCTTAGCATAGTGTCTAGAATCTATCAGGTGCTGATTATACTTGTTTTTCTATCTAAGAAAGTTTTTCTGCTGGAACAAGATGAGCGTTTGAGCCATTGATTGGGTCAGGCCAACAATGGGCCCAGACACTCAGAGTGTTATAAATCTGAGTGTCTTGCAGGAAAAAAAATGACAGAATCACAGATCCAGGAATGGAAAGACCTTTGATTTAACTATAGATACTTGAAGTAGTAGGATGGATGAAGGGCAAAATGTTGCCCTAGGGAAAGTGAAGCAGCCCTGGCCAGTTTGCTCAGTGGTTAGAGCGTCAGCCCGTGGACCAGAGAGTCCTGGGTTCGGTTTCCACTAAGGGTACGTATCTCAGTTGCAGGCCCGGGTTGGGGTTGTGCGGGTGGCAGTCACTCGATGTCTCTCTCACATCGATGTTTCTCTCTCTTCCTCCCTCTCTTCTGCTCTATCTGAAGATAAATGCAAAAAAAAAAAAAAAAAGCCCTCGGTGAGGATAAAAAAAGAAAGTGAAGCAGGTCTAGGTTAAGGTTATTCTAAGAAGTCTGCAGAGGGTGCATTGAGAGAGCAGGGCTGTTCTACGAGAAGACCCATTGGAAACACGAATGTCCTACTGGATCTAAAACATTAAGAAAAAGCTACAAGGTAGTTTGCTTTATCTACATGTTCAGAGTTATGGTGCATGACAAAATAATTGTTCTTCTGAGACATCTTTAACTGTAAACACTGCAATGCACCCACTGAAGCCTGAAAAAGTGAGTTTACAATTCAGAATAAATATTTTGAATCGACTGGATAGGCCCCAATAATTAAGATATAAGTACTTTCCAGTGTTCCAAATAATTCATTTTAAAAAGGAAAGGAAGAAAAGTGATTCTAGCTGCAAAACATGTTTTCTCCTTGTATTACTTTCACTTCTGAAGTGAGCTGGTTCATTATCAAAGGATGCAGCATTTTCACTTCCCTTTTACAAACTGATCTTTAGCCCAGAAGCTGAAGAGCCTAATGAGGTGGTCAGAAGTCACGATGAAATGGGATATGCCTAATCCCCAGAGAGAGAAGAGGAAAATCAAGGCCACTTGCATGTGCTCCCTCAGCGCTCAGAAAGGCAACTAACTCTATTTATGACAATGTGTGATAGCTGTAATTATTTTTCAGTCTTCCAATGAACTATAAGCTCCTCAAGGGCAGAGACCATGTATTATTAATCATTGTAACCCTAAATACTTGAAAGTCCCTTATAGGAGAGACTCAGTAAATGCTTTATAGTGAGTAGATCAATAAATAGAGTGATTGGATGGATGGATGGATGGAAGGATGGATGGATGGATGGATGGATGGACTGATGAATAAATCCTGGGTTCCTGGCTTTAAAGGAGATTATCCATAGCAATACAGAAAGTGGTGCTTATGTGAAGGGAGAACAAGATGGACTGATTGACTTGGACCCAATCTTAGAGTCATTGGAAAGAAGAAAACTTGGATCAGCTTTTACTATAGTTTCTCTCTCTCTCTTTTTTTATCCTCACCCAAGGACATTTTCTTCCATTTATCTTCAGATAGAGTGGGAGAGAGAAAGGGAGAAAGAGAGAGAGAAACATCGATGTGAGAGAGACACAGAGACTGAATGCCACCCACATGATTCCACCGGGGCCAGGGACAAACTGCAACTGAGGTATGTGCCCTTAGTGGAAACCGAACCCAGGACTCTCTGGTCCGCAGGCTGACACTCTAATCGCTGAGCCAAATTGGCCAGGCACTACAGTTTCTCTTAATCCTTCCTCTCAGAACTCTGGTCTGTACCTCCAGCAGAGAAAGCTGCTACTGAATAAATAAAGCTATCGTGGGAAACCCAAGAACAGGTTAAGAACTCCAGGACTTTTTGAGAAGGGCAGAGGCCCGTCTACCTCATTCCTGTCTATGAAACAGGAACCCTGAGAGTCAAGGGCTCCATCTGAGTAGACTAGGTTACAGGTCTCTTGAGCCACTGAACAGTCATCATGATGACAGTTTCAAAATGCTTCCCCATCGTGGGTAGACTGAGGGGGGAGTATGAGGGGGGAGCTTTGGGAGTAGAGTTAGTGTAGGCTTGTTTGCAGACTTCAGAGTGGTGATGGTGAGCTTCAGGGGACCATATTTGGTAATGAGGAATTTGGTGGGGTCAGAAGCCAGTGGTTGTCTGCAGCATAAATGCTTTACCCCCAAGGTATCTCAGACTGAGACTGACAAGATAAAATAATAAGCGACCAGCAGTCCATCAGTCCCTCCAAGAAATGGAGAAATGACCCCCTAGTGAAAGTCCCTGCAGACCTGTAAGCAGCCAGGAGAGGGCAGCCTCCAAGGACAGCTCACTGGTCTGCAGAGTAGCCAGGAACCAAAGAAGCTGGGGGCATAAAGGGGCCTGTACTTCCCCTGCCGGAGCAATGCTGACCCAAGTGCTTTTGAGAGGCAATTTTGCCAAAAGAATGTCATCAGAGAATGTCTTTGCCATTCCACTGGCCTGTGGAACTTGGGAATATAGCTAGGCTCTCAACTAACTGCAGGAAAAACAGCCCTAGGGCTCCTTTGCACAAGGGTCCCCCAAAACATGATTTATATGATACCTGAGATTCCAAGTTTATAATCCAGACATTTGCCAAGGTGGGCTATGTTGGAGGGCTGGGGCCAAACTTACTACACTGATTTGTAAATTATTCTTTCACAGGAGGTAGCAGAGCATGTGTTTAGGAGCATAGATTTGGGACCTAAATTCTAGGGTTTCAATCCTGGCTTACTTTCTACTCTGAGACCTTGACCAAGTCTCTGCTCCCTCATCTATAAAAGGGGGCTAATAACAGCACCTACATCATAGAGTTGTCATGATGACATAAATAATCCAAGTAAATCCTGGCCCACAATAAGTACTCAATAAATATTAAGCATACGTATAAATATGACTAGAATTTTAAAATTTGAATCATATCATCTTTGGCCAAACATACCCAAGATTCTTACTTAATTACTTATAGAATAGTAGTTTGTTATGGAGTGGTGATTGGGGAGGATGAATTGGGCACAAATCAAATATATATATACTGTGATATACTGTTGTATTTTCTAAGATACTCAAAAGTCCTTTGCTGAACTCTTGAAGTTTTTATGGAACATATTTTGGAAACCACTGCATTATTGGACCAACAATAAAGGCTATAGGTCTTAAACTGATTGTAGTGAGAACAAGTGCTTTCCATCTGGCCCATTCATGCTAGAATAACCATAGGCAACTTAGAGAGTTGGCTCCATTGAGGACATGCCTTCCAACATTCTGATGTCTATGGAAACAGGTATGACCTGGTCCTGTTTGAAGGATACATGATTGACACTGACAAGGAAAACAGTTAACAGGACACACTAATTGGAGGAAATGAAATCTGTTACTTGGGGGGTTACTATGAATAGACACAGAAGCTGTAAAACATATATAACAGAATGTTGGTGAGATACTGGATAAAAACTTTAAGAACCTAGGAATTTCATATAAATATGCAAATAATGAGGTTTTAACAAAGGACATAAAAAATAGAGGGATAAGCCCAGCGTGTGTGGCTCAGTGGATTCAGCATTGTCCCATGGACTGGGAAGTCCCAGTTTAATTCCCAGTGGGGGCACATGCCTGGGTTTCAGGCTCTATCCCTAGTAGGGGGTGCACGGGAGGCAGCCGATTGATATTTCTCTCTCGCATTAATGTTTCTTTCTCTTCCTCTCTCTCTAAAGAATCAATCAATAAAAACATATTTTTAATAATAGAGTGACAAGAAGATTAGAAAACAAAAACTAATAGATTAACAACCGCCTCAAATCTGACCAGAGCTATAAGAAAAACTGGCCAGTATTTCTGTTGAATCAAGTTATTTATGTCATATAAACACTGCAACATGAACTGTAATCTCTATTTCTGTCAAAAAGAAAAAAATGGTGACTAGAGCTTCAACCTGAGAATCACTGACTTTTAAGACTTGTGGTTTTAAAATATTACCTCCGGTGTTAAAGTGTAGGCAAAGGCCCTGGGAAAAAGCAATCTCAGGCCTTGGAAATTCTCTGTCTCATATCTATCCTATACTGAATTTCACGTATTTAATTACACTAAAAGCAGAGGTGTGATGGACAAGGCTATGATTAAATGATAATCTTATGACAGCAACTAATTAAGAAGGCTGAGCATTCATGACCAGTTTTGTTATTTCCAAATAAAGACTAAAAAGTTAATAGTTTATGTACTTAATGTAGACTATATTATTATGCTGATAAACAATTGGTAAGCACTTACATTGTAGCCTGTGTGACTTTTATATATACAAATTATACTTTTACAGTTCAGATTTTCTCACTTTCGGTCTACAACACAGTATCATGATGGCAAAGCACGGTTGGGGTGAGGAGATCCTAGCCCAAAAGTACTAACAGAGCAGAGGACACATGAAAATAGACCCTGCATTCATGGCAATTGGAGGTCTTGGTTGAGAGTGAGAAGAAAAATATTAAATATTATAGATGAGTAAAGGGAAAGTTTTTAATGTGGAGACAGAAAGGAAAAGGATAGGGATGAAGAAAGAATTTGAAAAAAAGAAGGGTGTTCTGGTCAGGTAGGTAGACCTGCTCTTTGACAAAAGGGAAACCTTGAAAACACTTAAGTAGGTTCCTTCAAATATTTTCAAGGATAATTGAGGTTTTTTTCCTGTTCTCATTTCCTACCTTTCTTTCCCCCCTCCCTCAAGATATTTATAGTACCCCAAATTTCTTAACAGGGAATCAAGTTTTTCATTCCACAGTGAGAGACAAAACTTCATGAGCAAACCAGCTAACAAAGGTAAAATAAAACTCTTTCTCACTAAAATGTTAGTGGCTGATATTGGATCCTTTACTATTTTGATAGGAAGAGGAAGGAAGAGAAAGGGAGGACCCTGGCATGAGAAGGCTTTCCAAAGGAGGAGAGGGAGCCCATTCAATGATAACAGGAGACACAACTACCGTTGAGTACGTGTCAGGTTCTGTTCTAAGTGCTTTACATGAGTTAACTTGTCCTGTCCTCATAGCACCCTGTATGAGGTACATACCATTACTAATTCCTGTTTTCAGATGAGGAAACTGAGTTGGACAGATGTTAGATAACTTGCCCAAGGTCACAGTGGTAGGGCCAAGGTTTGAGCTCTGTTATGTCTAGCTCTAGAGTCCATATTCTTGGCCAATGCTGAAGAAAATGGCCTTAGAAAGAAAATGGCTCAGGAGACAAAACTTCCCCACATGATTGATGTTGCCTAAAGTCAGTCTGTTTACTTCTAAATATTAGAGATAAGGTGGCGTCCAGTGCAAAGGTCTTATATTTTGCTGAAAAGTTATGTATCTGCTACTTAAAGGAACAGCAGTGCTGGAGAGGTTATTATGTACAGTCCTAAGGAACATTTTGATACCTTTTTGGCCCCATATGTGTACAGTTTTACTGTCTGAATTAGTGATCCTGTTGCAGCTATTTAAGCTCTCTGTGCCTCTGAGACCACATTTGAAAACTGGGTTATTTCCATTTCTCAGCTCCCTGACTCAGAGGAATGCACAGGGCTAATGGGCTGATACATGCAAAGTGCTTTCAGCCATAAACCAGGACTAAGTGAACTTTTAGAGAACAGTATGACTTGACAGTGGTATTTAAATTGACAGAAGAGGGGAATGGGAAAAGGGTGAAATGGATTAAGAGGTACAAACTTCCAGTGGTGAAATAAATACCACAGGGATGTAAGGTACAATGAAGGGAATATAGTCAACAATATTGTGATAACTTTGTGTGTGACAGATGGTTAGACTTAACTTGGTGATCACTTCGTAAGGTATATAAATGTCAAATCACTATGTTGTACCCCTGAAACTCATATAATACTGTTTTTAACTATACTTTAATTTTTATAAATAAATAAATAAATAAATAAATAAATAAATAAATAACCAAAATTGACAGAAGTGGTAAAATATTCTCCTAGTAGCTTCTTTAGGGTTTTTGGTTCAGCTGTCTGATCCACTATGGCTGCCTAAATTCTCCTCTAGACTTTTAAATGTGCCACTTTGATAGAGGATGGCTGTCTGGTAGACCTGGAAGATGCCCATATATTCCGGATTGTTCAAATTATGTAGAGATAAAATTCCTAATTAACAATAAGGATTTTCAAGCTAGGACTTTGAAAGCCATTGCCTATCAAAAAAGATAAAAAGAAATGGACTCACTCCAAGGAAACTTTTAATCTAATAGAAAACACCATGTGTTAGCATTCCGTTCAAATGATAGTGATCTAACTGACACCAGCAAGGGTAAAACCCATTGCAAATTCTTTTTTAAAAAATTTACAAACAGCCCTGGCCAGTTTTGCTCAGCGGTTAGAGCGTTGGCCTGCAGACTGAAGAGTCCTGGGTTTGGTTCCCGCTAAGGGCACGTACCTCAGTTGCAGTTTGTCCCCTGCCCCGGTTGGGGTTGTGTGGGTGGCAACCAGTCAATGTGTCTCTCTCGCATAGATGTTTCTCTCTCTTTCTCCCTTCCTCTCTCCCTCCGTCTCTCCCTCCCGATCTATCTGAAGATAAATGCAAAAAAATGTCCTCAGGTGAGGATTAAAATAGATAGATAGATAGATAGATAGATAGATAGATAGATAGATAAATAAATAAATAAATAAAATTTACAAATAGATATGGATAAGAGGATGCCTGAGACAAATAGAATGAGTGCAGAAGTCTCAGCTATAGCTATGATTAAGGACCAGCACACACCAAAAGAAGTATAAAGCCAGGTTGCTATTGTTTTATAAGAAAAATGTTCCTAATTCACATTATCTAATGAAATATTCCTCCCATTTTTTAAAGCATAGAAATATTAGTTACTAACTTATGTCTTCAAATACAACAAAGCAGAAAGGTGGTCACAATATTTTTAGTAGCTATAGTTATCAACTCGCAATTTATCCTTGCAGTCATGTTTTCGAAGGGACAGAGTCCTATCTTGGGGCATGCTTCTCTAGATCTGAGAAAGGAAGCAATCGTTGTGAGCTAATAAATAAACATGACCAGTGGGAATCAAGTAGAAATGTGGGAGCAGAAATAGAATAGATTAAAATAGTTTCCCCAAACAGCTTGAGAGCAAGGGAAGGAAATTGAACAAATGATCAAAGGAAGGCAGTAGATGGTGAAGACCACACAGCGTTGAGGAACTGCAAACCTGAAACAAGGAAAATAAGAGAGTTCTTCAGAGTGCTGTTTCATGTAAAAACCATGACACATTTCGGAAAAATTTAGATATAAAAATTTTGGTTTTAAGATGCTGAGCCTCCTTTTGGCATGTTTTCTCATATCTGCAGACTCTTCTCTTTACACACTCAAGGCTCTGTCTGTTCTTCACCAAGGGGAAAGACGGATGCAGGCTCTGAGTGTGAAAGTAAGGAAGGTGTCATCTTCCCAGGAGTACTTGCTTCATCTGCACGTGGGAACATATCTCCAGGTTGAAAGCTGGTGGAAGTGGTACCAGAACCTCCGTGTTGACCCTTCTCCCAAATCTCACTGACAGCACTTTCTGCTTTTGCCTCCGTTTACAAACACAACACATCTTCACACTGTCTTTGCCCGATTGAAAGAGGTTCCTCTCATTAAAGAGCAATGGGATTTGTGTGAGGAAAAGGTCATTTCGTAAAATTGTGCTATGATATTTTGCTACATGCAAGTAATAAGGTCACTGAAGGCTCACTGTCACGTAGTGAAGCATAGGGGAGGCCAGCAGTCATTTAATGGTCTCACGTTAGGCAGAACTGTCCACTGCATTTGCTGAGAACTGGGGCACCGAGGCTGGTGCTCCAAGTCTCTGCGCCGAAGCTTGTTTACAGGGAGGGGAAGGAGAGCTTCCTCACCCACACTGCCAGCCACCCCACCCTGCCCGGACTCAATAGCAGGAAGGGTGGAGTAGGCACACGTTTTGACAATGCTCCAGTTCTTTGTGCACACCCCCCTGCCCCCCATATTTACTGAGACAATCAGGTACTTTTTTAGAGAGGCCAAGCCTAACTTACAAAAGCTGGCAGGGGGACAGGAACAGAAAAAAAGTGCTCCCTCTGTTGTGAAGGCATGTTCAATATGCCTATGGAAATTGCAAAAGCAGCAATACAGAAATTTGGGGATTGTCCTACACCCCCTCCCCAAACTGATTGCCCCTTGGCAAACTCCGCTTCAGGGCATCTAGCCTATGCAGCTCCCATCCAGACACTCCTGGGTTGTTTCCTCTGCGTAGAGCAATCCCTTTCAAGTTTACCTTTTCTTCTCTCCAGCCTTCTCCACGCCCCGTGTCCTGTACTGGGTTTCTCCCACTTGTCGCAGCCCACAGCAATCTGCTGTGCTTTGGCTTCCTGCACCCCCCGCCCCGCCCCCGCAGCAGTTGGTAATTTCTGTTGATCCATTCAGTTCCCCACCCCACCACTAGACTTTGCACATAATAGTCAGCCTTTTCTAAGGGTCTATAAACAATAACAAATCATTTCAGTAAAGTGGCGGAGGCATGCCTGCCTCGAGTTCATGTTTGAGTAATTTTTATACTTGAATAAAAAGCTTTCCATGGTTAACACTTTTGCAATGTAGTAAACCTTTCATGTGTAATCTTATCAAACAGCACAGATTTTATTAGTGGCATAGGGACAGCACTTGGACAGCTATGGGGTAAAAGGAATGATTAACCCGGGAGAGTGAGAGGAACAAAGAACGGTTCACGTGATCCTCAAACCCACACAGGGGTGACCAACTCACCCGGTTTACCTGGGACTTGGCCGGTTTTAACACAGCAAGTCCCGTGTCCTGTGCAACCCCTCAGTCACCTCACCTAGCCCATGAGCATTTTGGCGAGAAGCAAATACATTTTTGTTTTTGTTTTTATCCTCATCCGAGGACATTTTTCGATATTTTGTTCAGATAGAGTGAGAGGGAGAGAGAGAGAGAGAAACATCGACGTGAAAGCGACACATCGAGTAGTTGTCACCCACACGACCCAACCAGGGCTGGGGACAAACTGCAACCAAGGTACATGCCCTTAGCGGGAACCGAACCTGGGTCTCTCTGGACCGCAGGCCAACGCTCTAACCGCTGAGCCAAACCGGCCAGGGCGCAAATACAAGTTTTATGTAATGGACTGAGCCCTCTTTCTCCCCTCTCATCTCAAATCCTGGTGCCACAGCCTCTCCAAGGAGCAGCGGAGGAGCAGGTAATAAGGGCCGGTCCCGAGGATTGCTGGGTTCATTAGCTCTCTTCACTTCAGAAGCAATCTCAGAGCCGGGAGGACAAACAGCCAAGGGAAAACGCTTTGCACAGAGTTCTCACAAAACAGAAACGAAAAGGAACATTTGGAACAGGCAACAGTAGCCTTCATGGTATTATTCCCAAAGGCAGAGTCGAAGGCAGAGTCTGAGGAAGGCAAATGTCAGGACCCACGAGAACTGCATCCCAGACCGAACACTCATGCCAGGCCTGCTGGCTTCAGTGCCAGCCACCTTCTCTGATAATGCTCCCAAGCTCAAGCAGCTGTGACAACTCAAGTACACAGAGTCACCAGAAGTCTGGCAGCAGGACTGAGAATACGTCGGAACATTGTAGCACGCAGCAGAATGTAGTAATACATTCTGAACAACAAAAATCTCTTGTACTACAGACAACACACATTTAAAAAACCAAAATGGTCCTAAATAATCATAACAATAATGACATTAATAATGGTATGCACAAGAAGCACTTTGAGCTCTACAGTTGGGATCATCATGGGGATTTTTTTCTCCGTACTAAAATGATAACAAAGTTAAGGATTTTAATCTGAGTAATGTATAACACAGTAATTCTGAACAATAAAAGCACAATTGGGAAATGAGAATTTTACTGCCTGCATCACAGTTACATCATTCAAGAGTAAGACAGAGCTGCCTTCTTGAAGCACAGATTTCTGTGACTAACAAAATGCTGAGCCCTGATGCCCGTGGGCTGAGGCAGCTGGGCCAGGAGCTGAAATTTAGGGCACACGGTGTAGGTATATGATCTTACCACCAGAGGGTATTCTTTTCTCTTTTGGATGGTAGGCATGTTTATGTAACCACAAACCCTAAAGCAGCCTTGACTAAAAATGGGCCAGGCCAGACCACAGGAAAGTGGATTAATTTATAATATTCACACATTCCCTCTTGTCCTTTCATATTAGAGAGTGTTCAGTTAAGAGAATCATGCTGGCAGCAAGCGGCCAACTTACTCAAACTGGAGAAAACAGCCACACCCCTTCTGCTGGTCAAAACAAGAGAATGGTCATTTAGGAAAGTAGCCCAGGTGGCTATTTCCAATTGTCCTCACAGGGCAGGAGGTTCCGACGAGTGAAGTTCTGGCCTTAAAAAAAAAGAAGTAATTTCAGGGTCAGTATGCCTCCTGTTTGAATTTTAATCTAAACTGATTTACAACTGAAAAAGGTTGGATCCATAAATGTTTCTCTCTCTCCCTCTCCCGTCCTCTCTCTCTAAATTTAATAAAAACATATCCTCGGGTGAGAAGTAAAAAAAAAAAAAAAAAAATCTTAAAAAAAAAGACCAGAAAGCCTAGGAAAGTTACCACAGAGATTTGACAACTTTCAAAGTCCACCAGGGAATGAGTCCCAGCCCATTAGTAGACCAAGTTTAGAAAGCAAGGCCCTGGAATGGTGCCCCAGGAACATGCCCAAGGGAGCCAGTTTGAATTCAGCCAAATGCTGACTCTTGAAAAAGGAAGACGTTGTTCCTTCTGGCTTGCTCTCTGCCAGAAGCTGCCAGGAACAAAGGCTGAGAAGTTGAGAAATATGGGATATTAGGTCATCGGCCTCACTGAAGGCAAGTTCAAACAAATACAAACTTCAAGTCAAAAAATAGTTTCCTTTTTTTAAAAAAATAATTGAAAATAATACTTGTTCATTGCTAAAACTTCAAACAATATAGAGGTTAAAGTAAAAAGTGAAGGACTTGCCCTGGCCGGTTTGGCTCAGCGGTTAGAGCGTCGGCCTGCGGTCCGGAGAGACCCGGGTTCGGTTCCCGCTTAGGGCACGTTCTTTGGTTGCAGTTTGTCCCCGGCTCTGGTTGGTCGTGCAGGTGGCAGCCACTCGATGTGTCCCTTCACATCGATGTTTCTCACTCTCTCTCCCTTCCTCTCTCTCCCTCCCACTCTATCTGTACAAAAAATGGAAAAATATCCTCGGGTGAGGATAAAAAAAAAAAAAAAAGTGAAGGACTTGTCCTAGCTGGTCTGGCTCAGTGGTTAGAGCGTCAGCCTGCGAACCAACGAGTCTGGGGTTCGATTCCAGTCAACGGCACGTACTTCGGTTGTGATTTATCCCCAGTTCTGGTCAGGGTCGTCTGGGAAGCACCCAATTGATGTGTCCCTCTCATGTCGATGTTTCTCTCTCTCCCGCCCCCACCCCCATCTGAAGATAAATGAAAAAATATCTTTGGGTGAGGATTTTTTAAAAAATGAAGGACCTTTCTCACAGCCAACCCACTCCCCTCAACTCCACTCACCAGAAATACTCACTATGGATAATTTGCTCATATTTTTCAGGGATTCCTATTTTCATGAATTACAAAAAATAATAATAATAATCAATTTGTCTTCCTAGAGCTCTATCTATCCCATGCATCTTTCAATCACCCATGTGGTTTGATTTTGCTTGGGAAAATAAAAGAGATCCTAAAATATGTATTTTTCTACCTGAGTTATTTATTCCACATATCATTGAATTTTCAAGTCTACTTAATTCTTTTTAGTAGTGACACAGAGTTGTTCCCATGTATGGATGTTTCACAACTTTAATTAGCCCATGCCTTATTGATGGACATATTTATTCTTTCCAATTTTTTTCTATTATAAAAATGCTCATAAAATTTATAATTAAAAGAAACAGTAATGGGCATGTTGTGTTAAAGATTAAGTTCTATGCTATGCCTTATATAAGATATTAAGATAAATAAAATAGATTTCTGCCTTCTTGGAGTTTACTCTCTAGTGAGGGAGAACCATAAACATCTAACTGACATAAGGAAAACATGACTTAAATACTAAGTTAGGTAAATAATATATATTCAAACAAATAATATAGCCCCTACCCAGGGAACAGAGAGAGAGGAGCGATCCAATTCTTTTTTTTTTTTTTATCCTCACCCGAGGACATTTTTGCATTTATCTTCAGATGGAGCTAGAGGAGAAAGGGGGGAAGAGAGAGAGAGAAACATCGATGTGAGAGGGACACATCGAGTAACTGCTACCCACACAACCCCAACCGGGCCAGGGACAAACCACAACCGAGGTACATGCCCCTAGCGGTAACCGAACCCGGGACTCTCTGGTCTGCAGGCCCACGAGGAGCGATCCAATTCTAACAGCTGGGGTTAGGGAAAGTTTCATGAACTGACTTCATCTATCAGAGATTTGCTTCAGCATGTTTGCTGTAGAGAAATAGATGGGAAGTGTGTAGAACCACTGAAGCCACTCCATTCACCATGCTCAAGGATAAAGGGCTCTACAATGTTTGCCATCTGAATTTCCTTTAACAAATATAAATTGCAGGAATGTCTGGGAATGCTGGTCTTTGTAAGCCTGTTTTTCTGAGGTTAGGCTACAACTGGATCTGGTCACCTGAGAACTCGCTGCAAATAATCTAACATGGTACTACCATTTTTTGCTCCATCCAAAGATTTTCTGGGTAAAAATGTGATCTCCAAATCAAGTACATCACAGACTATTGAATTATTCTTGTTACAGCTGGTGTGACTGTCCAGAGAAAGACATCATATCAGCACACTAAATCCAATAGTACATTGTAGAAAGAACACATGTGAAATTATTCTCCTGTGATAACAAATCTCTGTTAGCCAGAACCTTCCCAGCAATCAGGTAAATATGTTGAAAGGAGAGTTTTTATTCTTAAGCAATCTTAATTAGCAGGTCTTTTTCTTATTAACATTTTCAAAGTACTTTGAGCTCCTCCCCAGATGAAAGGTCCTGTGTGAGTACAAATTATTATTATGCTCACAAAATACATACACTAAATGCAGGAAAGGTGCGAACAGTTTAACTACACAGCTTGCAATGCCCTTGAGACGCTTTGATCTGCCAATATAGCCATCAATTACTCTATATCCTTTACTTTCTAAGCGCATGCATTAAAGCATTCTCATACACACCCTTGTAAATCCAGCTGTTTATTCCAGAATAGTTCCTCTTAACTAACCCTCGTTTCCTTTCTTTTTTTGTTGGAAGCTGCTGATTCAGCTTTTCTTCTGCTGGAGAGAAGGTATAAGCAACCTTGGCTTTGAATCAAAAAATAATTCCATTTTTTCCTACAAAGGTGGCCATGACATAAAGATGTCATTAATAAAAATTCTCTGATGACCTGGGTAAACGTGTATAATACAGTAAGTGAAAAAAAGAATGATATAAACATGTATAGAGTATTAACTCAACTGTAATATTAATCATTGCTAACCTGAGTTGAACCCAACCATGCCAGGCATTGACCTGAATGCCTTACCTGTGTGATGGACTTTAATCTTCACTATGAAGTAACCATCATTTTTTTTTTTTTTTTTTTTTACAGATAAAGACACTGAGGCTCAGAAAGGTTAAGTGATTGGGTCTGTCTTGCACTGGCCCGAAAGCTCATTCCCTTAGTGATGGTCACCGGCATTTTGACAGTGATCGTCCCTAAGTAGAGAAATTTGGGATGATTTCCCCTCAGCTTCTTCTCGCTTACACATTTTAAAAAAGAAACAAAACTAGCATACTAACAACATAAATTAGTCAAATAAAGATAAAGAGGACTAAGTTACTGGTTTATTTATGGGAGTGTTGATGTGGGATAAATATAGGTAATGTGTCATTAAGCTCAGAGTTCTCTGGGTCTCTACTTTCTTATCTTGAAAATGAGGGGTTTGAACCAAGAAATCGCAGAAGCATTGTTCAGTTTAATATCACTATTAGTTTCTGATTATGCTTCAGAGATGGCCCTTTTCTTCACAATAAGTAGGTTCTACCTTGTTTACTACATTTGCTCACAGAGGTCTGTTGAGTACAAAAGGAAGAACCATAGACTGAGTACCAAATGAATCAGTTTGTGATTCATTTCTGAACACCAGAGAAAAATAAAGACTATTTTGTTAACAATGACTACTGAATAAGTATGAATCAGTATAAAATTATTATGCAATTATTAAATTAAAATTGTGAGTGAAAACTAAACATATTTTTCTGATCTAATTCCAGAGTAAAAGACGCTAAGTTGCACTAGAAATCAGGGCCAGGTTTTTTTCTGACCGGGTTTCGGTTGGACATGTCTGAAACGTGGGAGTGAGAAACCCTTTGAAACAACATGGAGTGTGGGAGTTTCCAGCTGACAGGTCATCTGATCTTTGCTGGAGAATCGTACCTGCTCTGCAGAGGAAGGCTAGAGTCCCACAGGAGAACGGCCTGGGCCGGAGCATGTGCACCAACCATGAAGAGTGGACAGAACCATCTGTAATGCTATAAATACTAAGATGTCTGGGAAACATGAAGAATTTTTATTTCTAGCCACTGAGAATTACATTAATTTATTATTTCTATTTCTGAGAGTAGAATAGTCTGTATTTGGAATCTTTCATAACCAGTGTTGTACATTTCAACACAGAGAAAAATAATAATTTAGCACATAATAGGTGTTCAATAAATATTAGCTTGATGAAGTAAGCATATTAACATTTAAGCTTTAATTAGAAGTACAGTTATTTTTAAGGTAAAACTCAGGAACAGTACCCTTTCTTTCATTAATATCTAGAGTTATAACTTTTAATGAACCTAAGATCTTTATATACACTAACAAATTTTAAAACTTCCCATACCACATGGATCAAAGATTTATGTATAAAAAATGAAATCATTTTTATACTAGGAAAAGACATTAAATTTTTTTTTATCATTTTAAACCAGGGCCCTAGCAAGTTTGGTTTAGCGGTTAGAGCGTCAGCCCGCAGACCAGAGAGGCTAAGGGCAGTACCTCAGTTGTCCCCGCCCCCGGTTGGGGTCGTGTGGGTGGCAACCGGTTGGTGTGTCTCTCTCACATGAATGTTTCTCTCTCTTCCTCCTTCTCTCCCTCCTGCTCTGTCTAAAGATAAATGTAAAAATGTCCTCGGGTGAGGATAAAAACATTAAAAAAAAATAAAGTGGAGAAGATCCTTCTGCTATGACTAAAGTCTAGAAATCATTAAGGAAAAGTGATAATATTATGTAAAGTCAATAATATAATAATTAAAAAACTTTAACCGGGCAAAAACAAACAACAAAAAAATACACACATAATAAAAAATAAATAAAAGATTAACAGCGAACAGATAAAAACTTTGCAATTCAAAAATAAAAAAACAAGTCTATCGATGTATGAAGTGGTCTTAGCAATCAATAAGAAAAGGACCAGCCCTGGCCAGTTCAGCTCAGCGGTTAGAGCGTTGGCCTGCGGTCTGGAAAAGGACCGATGACCCAATAGAACAAAGAAACTGAACTGAGGGTTCACAGAAAAAGAAACACATATTGCTCTTAAACCGAAGAAAAGGCACTCAACTCATAATTCAAGAAATGCAAGATGCAACTATTCTAAGTTGTTTTGCCTATCCATTAGATTGGTAAAAATGTACAAATTTGATAACACACTCTGTTTCCATCCTTGGAAGGAAAGCCTTTGCGTTATAGGTGGAAGAGTGGGTTGGTACAGCCTCGATAGCGGGCAATTTGGCAATATCTTCCAAAGCTACAAAAGCACACAGCCCAAGGAAGGTTTACTGCGGAACTAATCAAGCATAAGCTTCAGGGCCCCTTACTTGCACAGGCCCCTTCTGAGGCCCTGAGAAGAGTCCCAGCAATTTTTCAACATGCTGTTGTATTTGAAAACTTTGCAAAATAAGATATTTTCATCATGATTGGTTAAGACCACCTCTCTCTTGTCCTTCAGACTTCCTGTCCACCACACTTTCCCTTGTGAAGGGTGGCACTGGAATGTCATCAGGAACTTTTAGGGTTAGGCTAAGGGGAAGTTGGAGATACACTTGGTTTGGATTTAATGGGATCTATTTATGTGGTATGCAGTCACCGCCGTCATAGGCAGGTCCCTGCTAGGCATGGTTTCCAGGAATAACACTTCCATCCACTTTGCCAACCATCTGCCATTCTGACTAGGAGTTGCAGGGCCAGGGGTCATATTGAAATATGAACATGTCTTATGATGCCTGATACCAGAATTATGTTGGTAGTGGAAAAGAAACGAGGCTTGAAATACATAGCGCCAGAAGCCAACCGGTGGAAAATTATTTTCATCATCAGGTCTGTAAAATTATAAGCAGAATATTTCATTTTTAACAGATATCTGGCCAAAATGGATATTCTCACCTGTCAGAATATAATTGATAATGTAGCAATTATAAATGCACCACATATTTATAATTTTTGAAAATAGAAATCATGTGAAATAGAATTTATCAGAATTTTTGGGTTGTAGAACACAAGTCTGTAGCTGAACTACAAATAGCAGGCATGTTTGTGTGAAATTGAATACTTTATGCATCCTACCTTTTAGATTGGCAGGTAAACCTGCACTGAACAGACTGACCACTGAGCCTGCTGGGACCTCATCCAGAGTTGATATCTGGCAGGGACATTCCACCATGGCCCGTCAGCTGGAATGACTGGTCAGTGCCTCTGCCTTGGTGCTTCAGTATTTTCAATAATTATGAGCAGATGACCATAAACTCAGCAACACAGGGGCCATGTTCTGCTCCTGCTAAACTCACAGAGGACTGAGACAGAGAAGGACACATGAACTTGATAAGAGCAGCCAAATATAATCTGCCCAAGTGACCAATGATGTAACTTGAAGTAGAAATTACATCTAAGTGGGCATGGTGCCAATGAGCTGACCCAAAAAGACTGCTTCTGTGGGGAAAATATAAAAGAAAGTTAGAGTTGGTAATGGAAGCAGAAGACTAACAGACCAGTTGTGAATGGCAGATCTCTAGGGCAAAGCTTCCTGTGTTGTGACTGATGATGGGTGACAAGGTGACGAGCTGGTCCCTAGAGCTCTCTGCATCCTGAATGACCTTCACTTGCAGCCTGTGTGGTGCAGCTAGTTCCTGTTCATTCCATGATGTTACGTGAGGCACAGTTTCATGGTTTGGATTCCTGTCCTGAATATTTCTACAATTGTCATTCCCAGTGACTGAGGTCATCTGAGTGACTCCTTGCATCTATAAGAGCTTAAGGAAAACACCTCTGAATAGAAGTTAGGTTGTAGGTATCAAAAGCTTTATAATAATTCTTACTGTTCGATTCAATAATTTCTCTCTGGAACCCAGTCTAAAACAGTAATCCCAAAGCCAGGAAAGCCATGTGCACAGAGAAGGTTATCTCAAGTTCAAGTTCATGCAGGAAATTAGAAATGTGTTCAAATGTAGGCAAATGATAAAAACAGAATAAAATAAAGTTTCCTAAATTAGATTAAATATTTCTGTATTCAAAGTTATATATATGAAGAGTTTTATAATAACATTGACACTGTTATATTATAATTTCAATTGGCAAAAAACAAGAAATATATATTTATGTGAAAAATGCTTATAGAAAGAAACATGGCAAAACATGAATAATGATTAGTTTTTCCCTATATTTTAGTGTTTTAATTAAATGTGCATGTGCTGTTTTATAATGGAAAAATGCTTTATAAAATAAAACACAGAATGTAACATGGTTTGTAGACAAAAATTATCCTGAAGTGATATTTACTTATTTAGAAAAGAGGGAGGAACAATATGGTGTGAATAGAAAACTGAAAGAAAAAAAATCAGGAAGACTTGAATGATTCAGTCTCCACCATGTACTTGGAGGATGGGATTCTTCTGCTTTTCCAGCAGGTACAGAATACTGCTTTTGGTGGCATGGCCCATGTTGGTCAGAAACACATGCCCATGATGCAGCCTTGTGACAAGATTGGAAGAATAGCAGGTTACGGAAACTGTTTGAATATTTCTTTAATGTAAACTTCATTCAATTTTCCAAAGTGCTACAAAAGAGTGCCCCTCAGCTGCTGAGCAAGCATCTGTAGTTTGTATAATGTCAGCATGAGCCAAATGCTTAGTACTGTGAACTGTTTTAAAAATAAAGTCTTGAGCCTGGCCGGTGTGGCTCAGTGGATTGAGCATCATCCCTTGGACTGAGAGGCCCTGGTTCAATTCCAGGTCAGGGCACATGCCCGGGTTGTGGGCTCCATCCTCAGTTGGGAGCGTGCAGGAGGCAGCCGATCGATGTTTCTCTCTCACATTGCTGTTTCTATCTCTCTTACCCTTCTTCTCTCTCTTTAAAAAATCAATAAAAACATATTTAAAATAAAACAAAATAAAGTCTTGAAATAATGTAAAAACAAATGATGACAGGGAGAGATACAAGTACTTAATTAATTAAACACATACTTATTGAGTGCTTACTATGCGCCAAGCACTATTGTGAGCTTCAGAAATAAACATTTCTGCCCCTGTGGTACACACATTCTACAATGTAGATTGCAAGGTGGCGAGAGGGGAGTATAATAAATAAAAATAATAAATAAATTATATAACATATTACATAGTTACGGAGAAAATAAACCAGTGGATGGAGTTAAGGAGAGTTGGTTATCAGGTTCTTAGCGTTTAAACAAGATGATTAGGAGAAGTGGCCAAGGATATGTGAGCAAAGATGTGAAGCAGAGGGGTAGAGATTGAGAAAAGCATTCCAGGCAGAAGAAACAGCAAATGCAAAAGCCCTTGGAGAGGACTGTTGAAGGAACAGCAAGGAGGTCAGTGTGGCTGGGAGCAGACTGAGCTCCAGTAGAGTAGCGAGGGGAGAGAAGTGAGGGGGAGGGGAGGGTCACACACAGTCTTGAAGGCCACTCTAAGGAGCAAAGGGGACAGATGCATCACCAGATGCTTATTTAGCTGTGAAGTTGACAAAGACAGACTTAGATATCAATTAGTCCAAGATCTCTAGCCCAAGTGACTGGAAGTATGCCGTGTCATTAGCAGAGACAGGGAACACAAGAGGAGGGACAGATCTGTGCCAGGGGAGGTACGAGAGGAGAGAGAGAGAGAGAGAGAGAGAGAGAGAGAGAGAGAGAGGAGAAATCATGAATTTGTTTGGAAGGTAGTTCAACCTAATGAAATGGCTCAAGAAATGTGTTGGTTAGGTTCTTTCCCATGCAAAGATCAGATAAGAAACCTTGGATATTGAAGTTATTGTGAAGCTGCACAAGAAGCCAGAGCCATTCTTTTCTTTTCTTTTTTTATTGATTTTAGAGCGGAAGAGAGGGAGAGAAACATCAATGTGAAAGAGATACATTGATCTGTTGCCTCCCCTATGTGCACCAGTGAGATCAAACTCCCGCAACCTAGGTATGTGCCCTGACTGGAATAGAACCTGTGACCTTCCAGTGCACGGAACAACACTCTAATCAACTGAGCCACATCAGCCAGAGCTAGAAGACATTCTTAAATAGCAATAGGACTCATAGAGCCTGAAAGATCATCAAGATACCTGAATTTCTTGTAACCAAGCTATGTATTTTTCTGCCCAGCATAGGCATCTTTGTGGCCGTTGAGCTACTCTCTCTCCCAACCCCTACTGCCTCTCATGCTGAAATTCAAACCAAAGTCCATCAATATCCAAAAATCAATTTATTGATTTATTCTCCAACATTATTTACTGATTATATATTTGGCACCATGCATTGTCCTAGGCACTTTCGTGGAGCTTATATTCACAAGAGAAAGGCAGGTCATAAATAGGTAAACAAATAAATAATTTAGTTTAAAATAGCAAAAAATACCACATGAAATAAAACAGGATAATAAACTATGAGTTGATTGAAGATGGAATGGTAGTGGGGATGTTCTGGGCAGGATGGACAGAGGAATTCTCTCTGAGCAGGTGGGATTTGAGGTAAGACTTGAATGATGACAAGAAGGAACCACCCATACAAAGATTTGGGGGAAACACTCCAGGCAGAAGTAGAGCAAATGCAAGAACCAGGCAGGAATGACTCTGGTGTTCAAAGCAAAAATAATAATAATAAGGGATAGGAGTGAGGGGGGAAAGGGAAGAGCTTAGAAAGGTCGGCAGGATTCAGATCAAATAGGTCTTTGAAAAGTCTGGATTCTATTTAATCACAAAAGGAAATCGCTGGAGGGATTTAATCAAGGAAATAATGCAACATGGTGAGTTAGTAAAGGACCAGTTTGGTACTATGTGCAAAATAGAGAAGACAAAAGCAAAGGTGTCACCCTGCCAGTGTGGCTCACTGTTTGAGCCTCGACCCATGCACCAAGAGGTTGCCGGTTCGATTCCCAGTCAGGGCACCTGCCCAGGTTATGGACCTAATCCCTAGTGGGGGCATGCAGGAGGCAGCCAATCAATGTTCTCTCTCATCGATGTTTCTAACTCTCCCTCCTTCTCCCTTCCTCTCTCTCTAAAAGTCAATAAAAATTTTTTTAAATAAATAAATAAAATGAAGCAGAGATATAAGTAAGGGACGACAGTGGCTGGCATGGAATAGCATTGGAGAGAGTGAGGAGTTTTGAAGAGTAGACATCACTTGCTGACTGATTAGTTGTGGGGGATGAGGAAAAAAGAGAAGTCAAGAGTTGTTTATTTTGATAAGGGTGATAAAAGTACTGCAAATATGTACAAAAATGGCTTTATGTTCTAGAGATGCAAAGAGGAATTTAAGAGAAATGTCATGATGCTTATACTTTCAAATAGTCAACACACACAAAAATAGGTAAGACATGCACGGCAGATGATGGATTTAATGGGTACTCATTACTGTACTCTACTTTTCAGTATGATTGAGTTTTAATTCCAAAACTTAAATGACTTTAAGTTTTCAGTCTAAGCAATGAGGTGAAGCCATTTACTGAAATGGAAAGTGTTGAGCAGGAGCAGGTTTGAGGGTGAAGAAAATCAAGATGTTTGTCCAAGTTATTTGGAAATGCCCATTTTACATCCAAATGGAGATATTATAGGCATTGCGATATCTAAGTCCACAGCTCAGGGAAAAGTCAGGGCTATGTGGCAGAAACTGCTAAATCCCTACCTGATATCCACGCTCCTCCTTAGTAACAAAACCCTGAGATTTAGCTAGGCTATCTGCAATAAAGACTACATTTCCCAGCCTTCCTTGCATGAATTCTGGACAATGACATTCAGTGGAAGTCTTGTGAAGAAACTGGAAAGGCTCCTTAATGGAACTTACTCCATTGACAAATGAGCTAGTTTTTCTCCCTGTTCTCTGCAGCCTGGGATGTGGATGATATTGCTAAAGCTCTAGCAGCCACCCTGAAATAATGAGATGCCCTAATTATCTTTTTAATCTGATTTCCTTCTATCACAGAGTAATATATAAGAATAACATTTATATATTATTAATATACATTATATGTGCTGTAAAAAAGAAGGATCTCTTGCCCTTTGAGACAGCATGGATGGACCTGGAGAGTATTATGCTAAACTAAATAAGCCAGTCAGAGAAAGACAAATATCACAGGATCTCACTTACATGTGGAATCTAATGAACAAAATAAACTGATGAACGAAATAGGAACGTAGATATGGAAGCAGGGAACAGACTGATGAATTTCAGAGGGAAGGTAGAAGGGAGGGCAGGAAGAGATTAATCAAAGAATTTATATGCATATATGCATAACCCATGGACACAGACAATAGAAAGGTGAAGGCCTCATGTCAGGTGGGAGCCGGGTGGAGGGAGAAAAACGGGAGAAAATGGGGACATCTGTAATACTCCCAACAATAAAATAAATTTTTGAAAACAAAATAACAGTCCTGACCTGTTTGGCTCAGCAGTTAAGTCAGCCTGTGGACCAAAGGGTCTCAGGTTTGATTCCTGGTCAAGGGCATGTACCTGGGTTACAGGTTCAATTCCTGACCCCATTTGGGGTGGTGCAGGAAGCAACCAATCGATGTGTCACTCTCACATCGATGTTTCTCTCTCTCTCCTTCCCTCCCTTCCACTCTATCTATAAATCAATGGAAAGCCCTGGCCGGTTTGGCTCAGCAGTTAGAGTGTCGGCCCACGGACTGGAGAGTCCCGGGTTCAGTTCCCGCTAAGGGCATGTACCTTGGTTGCAGTTTGTCCCCGGCCCCAGTTGGGGTTGTGTGGGTGGCAACCAGTTGATGTCTCTCTCTCTCTCTCTCTTCCTCCTTCTCTCCCTCCCACTCTATCTGAAGATAAATGCAAAAAATGTCCTCGGGTGAGGATAAAAAAAAAAAAAATCAATGAAAAAATATTCTTAGGTGAGGATTAACAACAACAAAAATAATAATAACATTTATATAATATTACTATATGTTATATAGTAATATATACTTATGCATAAATATTAAATTATATTTGTATGTATTTATAATATATGTTAATAATATATAATAATAAATGCTACCACCTTGATTTTTGCAAGGTTTAAATTTTAATCCTTACAGTATATTCATTAAACTAAAACATATAATCTAAACCAGTTGTTCCCAAACCTAACTGTACACAAAATTAAACTGGGAGTTTTAAAGAACATGAGATTTTTGGGCCAGGCCCCTTGAGCTTCTGATTCAATGGGTAACATGGAAGGCAACAGGGAGCTTATGGCATAGAATCCTTTGTATATCCATAGGGATGGGGAGCAGATTGAGGTTAACCCAGAGAGGGTCTCATTGCTACTGTCTCAGGCCCTCCCTCCCTAGTGCCTATGAGAAAGAGATGTCCAGCTTACTTTGAACACAGTGATCCCACGGTGGGGGTTACTGGCCGAATGAGGTGGTCATCAGAGCCAAGGGTGGACCACTGTTGTGCAGACCCTGATCATGTCAGCCTTGAAAGTAGACCTCTGGTTACGAAGCAAGGCGTGCCCCTGTGCCCAAGGGGCTGTGAACTTTATCTACAACTCTAACAGGGGAGTTTTATATCTATTCATATCTTATCTGAAAATTATTAGGAGAAAACTGAATATGCTCCAGTGGTAAACATTAATGTTGCCTACCCCAGTGATGTTCATGCCCTGCTCCCAGAAACGGAATATGTTAGGTTCTATGGCAAAAACAAATAATTGCTAATCAACTGACCTTGAGATGGGGAGACTATCCTGGATGATCTGGGCCCTTTAAAAATGGGAGAGTGGTAGAAAAGAGAACCAGAGAGAGAATGGTATAAGAAGGACTCCACGTTGCTGGAGAAATGGGGCCACCAGCCAAGAAACATCGGTGGCCTCTGGAAGCTGAAAAAGGCAAGAACGTGGACTCTCTCCTAGAGCTTCCAGAAGAACACGGCTTTCCTGACACCCTGATTTTAGCCCAGTGAGACCTGGGCCCAACTTCTGGCCTCCAAAATTGTAAGATAATAAATTTGTGTTGTTTTAAGTCACTAATTTGTGGGGGGTTTTTTTGTTTTTTTTTTTTATGGCAGGAATAGGAAACTAATACAGCTCCCATGACCAAGTTCTTAAAATTTATTTCTCCTTTAGAAGGCAAGAAAAAGAAAACTAGAACTTAAAATCTGACAGCCTGTCACTTCTTTACAAGACCCTGCAAGCCATCTTTCATATGTATTTTACTTTTCTTCTCTGGAAAGAGACAAGGAAGATTCTGGATCTAAGATAACCAGGCTCATTTATCAGGCCAAGTTTTTGCCACAGTATTATAGGATTGTGGTAAGAGCCAAGATCCATATTTTTAAAATCTTCCTCAGTCTCTCTAGTATGCAGCCAGGTTTGCAAAACACTGGTCTAGAATTTAAATTCTAACCCACATAATTACGAGTGGCTAGATGCCTAAAGAATGAGCACAGTGGATTATTATTAACCTGGGAGGACATAACAAACGTGGTGTCCACAGAGATTGGGCATGGTGATGTAACATGTCATCAGCGACCTGAATAATGGAATGGTGAGCATGCTCATTAGCTGTGAATGTGGGGCCAAAATGGAAAACAGGCAGAGGAGAGCATTTTAATTAATTAATGAGGGTTGCTAGGATGGAGAGCATATTGATTCAAAGGACAGGTGGCCACAGGGTGAGGAAGTGCTGGAGGGGTTGCTGGGAACTGAATAAAGTCCAGTGAAGGCAGATGCAGAATAATGCACATTCTGTCGAAAGGAAGGAAGTAAGCACAATAACAGGAGGGGTGGGGGCAGACTTTGAAATTACAAAAGGATCTTGAGGCAAGGCTGATCCCAGAGTTGGGCGGGTGCTGGGGATACTGCGAGGAGCAGAAAGACCACTTGGCCTGGGCCTCACATTCGCATAAGCCCTGAAATTCAGAATTTTTACATCATTTTGGTGTCTGGCAAAGGTGTTCATTTATGAATATACTCATGTAAAGCTCTCCACAATTTTACAATATTCTTTTTGTAGCTCTTCCCTTTTTAATGTATTGGGAGCCTCAAAAAAAATGAAAGCGCTCTAGATGTATCAGCTTCGAGAATCCTGACAGAGGTCATGGTGAAGCACAGGCTTCACCCAGCACTGCTGTTCATGCAGTAAGCCTCAGGAGGCAGCCGGAGTAGCTTCAGAAGGATGCGCAGGAGCAGTGAGGGTCTCTAGCAAGCAAGGCTGGGGGAATTAAAACCCAGGGAGGAAAGGAAATTTACTTGGTGGTGTTATTTTTTTTCCTGAAGAAAGTATTAATAGGCACTTAGTTGTTTGTTTGTTTCATTTTCTCCCAGTTATACATGCACATAATGTTACATGGTTCTACCAGGCTTGCTGTGAAAGACAGCCGTCCCTTAGCTCCTTCCCATTGCTTTCCACAAGGTGATTCTTTTGGTTTATACATCTAGATCTCTATATAAACATGCTTGAAATATTATGCCTTGCTTTTTCTATGTTAGCCGTTATCTGGTTGTCGCCCTGGTAGAAGACAAAGAGTTGATCTTTCCTCCTGCTGCTGTCCCCACCATCCATTCTCATCCTTGCCCAACCCCCACTCTTCCAGTGCGGCTATGCTGTCGTCTTGGTTAAGTGAATATTCAGTTTCTGCATTACTGTGACTATAAAACACTATTCACAACCGAACTATAATAAACTATGATAACTCTCCCTTTCCTGAAAACCTTTTTGTTGTCCCAAGGGCTCAAAAATGTTTGTTTTTGTTTCTTTTATTTTCTACACATTTATATTTGCCATTTGTCCATCTGCTCTCAAGACATTCAGAATCTTCATATTGTCCAATAATTTCACCAGTTTCCCAAACAATCTCTCCCAAAACCCTACATGCAGCAATCCTGGGATTCTCTGCCTCCCTCCTTGTTGCTATTGTTTCTTTCCTTTAAAAATATCCATTTACCACACATTTTAGGAAGGTTTCAGAAAAGAAAATGTGTGTGTGTTGAATTCTCCGTCTTTACCTGGAAGAGCTACTTCTCACTCTTCACCTTTATTGTTTTTTAAATCAATATTCGTTTATTCATGTTTATTTATTGTTTCCTTTTTCAAGTTAAAACAGTCCATTGCCTTTTTTCAAAGCACAGCACAGTAGGAACCATGGAACACTCATCAGCCTTTCTAAGGCTTCAGAGCTTCCCGATGCTATGCACTTCCCAGAGCTTCCCAGACCCCTCTGCAGCAGGGCATGCGAGTGCCTGTGTACTCACCAAGCAGCCGGCTGCAGCCCACCCGAGGAAGACCATGTTCCCACGCACGATGACACAAGACCAGTAAGTAGTCATACACCTCTAACAAGGGAACAGAGTAGGGCAAAATGAGTCACCATCCACAGTGTGACTTCTCTCTAGTCGTTTTCTCAGCCCAAGAAGAATTCTGTTTGAGTGGACACTTGAGTTATCCCACTCATAACAAACTACTTGAAGCAGTTGTCTCCAGAGTTTTTTATTGACGTCCTGATAAGGAAACCATGTTTAACACACCCTCAAATGTGTCAATGTGTTTATTTGTAAACTATACATGTTTTACTATATCAATATTACATATAGTATTCTTACATATACAAGTAGAGATTGTTTTAAGGATGTAATAGAAAATAAATTAAATAGAAGTTCTAATACTTTCCTTCAGTACCCCAGCAAGTCATCTTGCACATTATGGCATTCTCAACCAGGATGAGTAACAGAATAATTGGGAAGGTTTTTTTAAGTGACTCCTAACCAGGCCTACCTGAGCACTGAGAACTGGAATTTCCGAGGGTGGGACCTGGGCAATGATATATTGAAAAAGTTTCCCTGCTGACTCTCATGTGGCCTCTGGTTATGAAATATAGATCTAAAAACTAGAGTTCTTAAAAAACTGTAAATAGTAGTCAAATGGCTACCCTGAGTGCAAAGAGCAGGAAATTCACATTGGGAAATGTATAGCTTGATTAAATATCTGGATTATCATATACCTCAAAAATAAACTTTGTCTCTTTCCCTCAACTCCTTATTTTTCTTCCTCTGTGTCTGTCCTTTCCTTTCACTCTTTAGTAACCTCGTTTTCTGTTATAAAAAATATAGGCATGCATTGTAGAAAACGTAGATAAGCAAAAAGAGAAAAATTCATCGGTGACCTTACCATTTCAAGATAACACATTTTTAAAATTTATAGTCTTCTAGATATTCATGCCAACAAACAGTATATTTAAAAGGGCGGGGGTCATACTGTACATACTGTTTTTAACCTGATTTTTTTTACTTGGTAATTCTGTTTCTTCCATGACGAGAAGAATGAAAGCTCCAACGAAACACTGACCAGTGGGGAGACAGCGGATTCACGGTACAGAACCCATAGATGCCCCTGAGTCCAGCTGAACGGCCGGACCCTCTGACTAATATTCTCTCTTCCTCCCGTCTGGTCCTCCCTTACTTTTATCTCCTTCTCCTTTTGCTTTTTACATGCCCTTTCTCTTTCTCTTTTCTTTCCCCTTCTACCCTCACCTCTCTCAATGAAAGCAATTAAGGCCTTCAGGACAAGAGTTAATATTTGACAGAATCAAACTTCCCTGTAATTTGACAAAGGATGAATAACCAGGGAGCGGGAGAGACAGCTGCACCCTCCTCTGCAAAGGGGATTTTCTGAGCAAGCCCAGGCAAGAGCCCTCTGTTCTTGATGACTATCTATTATTTCCACTTGGGAGCCCAAATTAAAGTTGCTCATTTGCCCTAGAAACAAGATGTGGCCAGTGGTAGCCTGGGGTACCCAGGTTGTTGAAGAGCCATTTCAGGGAAATTGTATTTCTGGAATTGAGACAAACGGAGATAAAAGGACTGGGAAGGAGGCTGCAGGACACTCCAGAATACATTAGTTGCAGCACTTCTGGGATGGGTGAGGGGGTGGGAACCAGCTTCCCTACTGGTGCTATAAAACCAGTTGCAGAAAAGCAGTTCATCTTCCTTAAGTAGCAAGAATCTTCTGAGTGCTGGTTACCCCCTCACAGCTCCTCACCCTGCTGCCAAAGAAATTTCCACCTGTAGTTATTAATCAGCTGTTAGTAAGGAAAAGTTTCTGAACTTGGAAAACTTCACTGGGCTGGTAAGAAAGAAAGCAAGCACTTTGTACCACAGTAGATCCACATTCTGTTTCTGGAGGCAGTGGGAAATTACTGTTTCCACTAAATGCAAGTCAGTGCATCCAAATCAACAATGTTCTTGGGGATGAAATTGTCGTTGACTCCATTATCTATTAGAGGCTACCTTAACCAACTCTCTGATGGCCCTCTGCTATGGAAGGTTCCAGAAAATGAGTAGAAAGTGAATCAATCTTTACTCCCACTTTCAATACCAACACTGCCCCCCACTCCCTAGCAGCAGCTTCTCAGTTATTAGTTGGAGTGTGGGGGTGAGGGCAGTGTAGCAGGCTTGTGCTTGATGCTTCTGGGGGACAGCAATTAAGTGCTTCAATGAGGGTGTTAGTGACCATGGGTGGGACGATCCTGTCATCTTACAGAAGCAAAGCCTGAGAAGTCAAATGATAGCTGAAGAGAGGGAGGGCTGCTCCCCCCCCCCCACACACACACAACTCTCCCTTTTCCCAGCAACAGCTACTTAAGAAGCAGCACTAGCATGTGTCATGAAGGAGGCGAGAAACTTGGAAAAAGTATTTTGATATAAATATTTGAAAAAATATATTTTGACAAAAATATTTTAACTAACTATGTCCAGAAGGATCTCTTATAGAAAGAACATCTCTGGCCTATGACAGAGTTGAAACTGAAATAAAATAAAATAAAAATTGTGTTTTCTTTGAGAAACACTGTAAAATTTTTCTCCCTTCTCCCTAAGGAAACAAATCTTCACTTGTAGTGACACCAAAAATTCTACCATTATTGACTTATTCCTTTGTATATTGAAGGCAACCTAGCATTAAGAGGCCTATATCAAAATGCAGATACTTTATGTGAGGCCAGCTAGTGATTCTCCTAGAATCAGAATCTTTGAGATAACTTTTGAATGAAGACTCCTGGCACACACACTCCATCTCCCCCACTGCCACTCTGACCATGACCTTTAGCCAATAGGTGGTTCACCGTTCTCTGGTGTTTTAGTCGGCTCAGGCTGCTATAACAAAATACGAAAGATTGGGTAACTTAAATAACAGACATTTATATTTCACAATTCTGGAGAGTGTAAGTCCAAAATCAGTGTGTCAGCAGATTCAGTTCCTGGTTAGTGCTCGTCTTAGCATGTAGATGACCACCTTCTTGTTGTGTCCTTATGTGGCCTTTCCTTGGCAAGTGCATATGCAAAGAGCAAGATCTCTGTCTTCATCTTATCAAGCCACTTGTCCCATCACAAGGTTCCCACCCTCATAACCCCATCTGAACCTAATCACCGCCCAAGGGCCCTATTTCCAAATATTATCACATTGGGGTTAGGGCTACAACATATGAATTTTGGAGAGAACACAAGCATTCAGGTTATAACATCTGGCTTCTGGTAGGAGGTTGGGGTAGTTGACTTTAGTTCTTCCTTTTGCAGATTAGAAAATGACTTCCACTGTGGATGATGGTTTGGCTGCCCAGTCAGAAATGGTAAAGATAAGAGCACTGGAAATTGTTGTTTTTAAAGTTTATGACACTTCAAAGGGGAGTATATACAAGAGTGAATAGTCACTTTCCTCCACTAAATCTAGGGCCCCTTCCTATATCCTGTTCCCTTTTCTCCCTACTTTCTCTACTAACACATTCCCTTTCTTCTTCTCCTCATCAAGAGACAAACATAATGGGAATGCAATTGTGTTTGTGTTATACTTAATCACTTTTTTCTTTCTTTACATAACATAGGCTTAATATTTTACTTGGGATGTAGTTATTTCAGTATGTTGACCTTTTTTTACTTGATGGGTCAGTAGCTATGATGGGAGACAAAGATTCTTATCTCTGTCTCAGAGTGAAGGAATCCTGTATCAGATGCTGAGGTACAAAGGACCACCTGTAGTGTGAGAGGGCAGGCAGGGGTGACTATGGGGTTTGAAAAACAAGACCAAGGACAAGATTGCCCTACCTCCCAGTTTTGCAATAACAAGTTTCTATTATGCTAAAGTCAGCCCCGGTCAACAATCTACTATGAAAGCAGCAGCCTAAAATCCCCCAGGTTTATACCTAAACCTAAAATCTCTGTTTATACCTGACCTCAGGTTGCCCTTGGGTGGGAATGTACATGGAGCCCAGAGTCTTTACATTTTTATTTCAGGTACATTCTATAGCATTGAGACAGCACAATGTGCCTCTCCCACCTTTTAGCCTCCTTTTCTCTACCCCAATACATATAAGTAAAATCAAATTGAAATTAACACCAAGGACTCCACAAAGAGTACAGTCTACTACAGTGCCATGTAGTTCAAACATGTGGACAGAAGGAGGGGGGAGGCCGTTTCAGTTTCTCTAGGTGTTTAGGAGTATTTTGGGAATTACATTACATTTATTTATTTATTTATTTATTTATTTATTTATTTATTTATTTATTTATAATCCTCACCTGAGGACATTTTTGCATTCATCTTCAGATGGAGGGAGAGAGGGAGGAAGAGAGAGAGGAAAACATCGATGTGAGAGAGACACATCCACTGGCTGCCACCCATGCAACCCCAACTGAGGCTGGGGACAAACTGCAACCAAGGTACAGGCCCTTAACGGGAACCGAACCGGGGTCTCTATGGTCCGCGGGCCGACGCTCTAACCTCTGAGCCAAACCGGCCGCGGCCATTACTTTTATTTTTAAGCCTCCGCTGGTCAAGCCTACTTCTTCTCCCCTATATGGGAATGACACCATGAGCTATCCAATAGGTGGCCTGTCACATGTCCCAGCTCCACTCAGCAGCTCAGTACCCCATTTTTTAGAGAAGATGCAATGCAGAATGAACAAAGTGCCTGGGCCCCTACTTCCCCAGAGTAACAAGACTTGGTCTTCCGGTCCTAGACCGTTTCCAGAACCCAGCATGTGACAGAACCACAACTTCTGATCGCTGTCAGCTATGTGCACTTTCTCCATTTTTTTCTTCTGACCTCATAAAGAGTGACTGTTGATATTACCCAAGAAATAAACAAGGAACTTCTTCTTCTTCTTTTAAATCATCACCCAAGGATATTTTTTCTATTTATCTTCAGATACAGTGGGAGGAAGGGAGAGAGAGATGAACATCTATGTGAGAGAGACACATCGATCTGCTGCCTCCCACACGACCCCAACCAGGGCTGGGGACTGAAGTGCAACCAAGGTATGTGCACTTGAACCCTCGACTCTTTGGTCCACAGGCCCATACTCTAACTGCTGAGCCAAATCAGCCAGGGCAAGACAAGGAACTTCTTGATAAAGAGAGGAAGTAACCAAGTAGTTGAAAGCAGAGGCCCAAAAAGTAGATTAGTTCTCCGTTCCATCTCTTCTCCTATTTGTATGACCTCCCCATCCAGAAAAAAAAGAACAACACATTGTGTAACTCAGTTTCCCAACTCTTCTAAGAAAATGTTTGTTCCCTGTACCATCCTTGCCCTATACAGAATTAAAGCAAACCTATAAATCTACCACTTCAAGCAGGTAACTGTATATCTCTACCTTCATTTCCAAAAAACAGGAAGAATTCTCTTTTGTCTAAATAGCGGGTACCTACCCTTACAGTTTTCTCTTTTATAAGTTAATGTCTCAAGGTGGCGTTTCAAAACAATGAATTATGAAAAAAAGATTATTCAATACATAACATTGAGGTAACCATACAGTCATATGGAAAAAAAAAAATAGAACAAAACTCATATGTAGCAAAGACTTAAATGTAAAACTGAAAACATAAAAATACTGAAGAAACCCTGGCCAGTTTGGCTCAGCATTACAGTGTTGGCCCTCAGACTGAAGAGTCACGGGTTTGATTCTGGTCAAGGGCACGTACCCTGGTTGTGGTTCATCCTCGGCCCTGGTTGGGGTCGTGTGGGAGGAAAGCAATTGATGTGTCTCTCTCACATTGATCTTTCCTTCTCTCTCCCCTTCCCTCCCATTCTATCTGAAAAAATAAAAATGGAAAAAAGTACTAAAGAAAAAATGAGTTAATTTTTTAATATATTAAAAATAATTTTTGGAGTGAGGAAATATTGCATAAAACCTAAAAGCCATAAAAGATTTAACTATATAAAAAAGTATTCTTTTGACAAAAGAGGATTCAAAGATATAGATAGTATTTTATTTCTTAAGTTAACAAATGGTTCATGAGCATTTATGTTATATTTTTAAAGCTGCATAAATACATTTTATACACTCTTTGTATATGCAAAATATATTTGAAAGTTTCAGAAAATGTTATCAAAATAAAGGGAAATTGAAAAAAAATTATTCTTAACACACAGGAAAAGAACACCAGAAATAAAACCAAAAGATAAGTGACAAAATGGAAAAAAAAAGTGTTGGCAACTCTTATCAAAAAAGATAATTTCATTCAGATAAAAATGAATTCCTGCCCTGGCCAGTTTGGCTCAGCGGTCAGAGCGTCAGCCCGGGGGCCAATGAGTTGTGATTCAATTCCAGTCAAGGGCACATACTTCGGTTGTGGTTCATCTTCGGCCCTGGTCGGGTCGTGCAGCAGGCAGCCAGTCGATGTCTCTCTCTCACATCAATGGTTCTCTCTCTCTCCCTCCCTCTCTCTCTTTCCCTCCCTCCCACTCTATCTGATGATAAATAAAAAATATCTTTGGGTGAGGATTAAAAAAAAAAATGAACTCTTAAATTTTAATAAGAAAAATACCAAAAACTTATTATAAAAACATGTGAACAGTATACATACAAACAGTTTACAAAAAAAGGATATAGAAGTGGTTCATAAACATAAAAGATGCTCAGCCTTGGCAGGTGTGGCTCAGTTGGTTGGAGAATTGTCCCATGCACCAGAAGGTCAGGGGTTTGATTCCAGGTCAGGGCACATACCTAGGTTGTGGGTTCAATCCCTGGTTGGGAGGCAACTGATTGATGTATTCCTCTCACATCAATGTTCCCCTCTTCCCCCCCCCCTTGTTACCCTTCCCGCTTTTCCCCATAATAAAAGGAAAGAAAATATAAATTATACCGATAAACAATTGTGTCCTTCTCAGATTGACAAAGAACAAAAATGTTAAAAACATACTTTCTGTGCAGGACTGTGAGGAAATAAACATCTTCCCCATTGCTCTTGAGAGTGTAAATTGGTACAATCTCAACAGAAGACAGTTTAGCAGTGTCTTTCATATTCCAAATATACATAACCATTGACCAGAAATTCTACTGGTAGGAATTGCTCCTATAGATATAGCCATATATGCACAAAGGAAGTATGTTCAAAGTCATTCACACCAGCAGTTTAGGTGTAAATGGATTACCATGCAGCTGTAAAAGATAATAAGAAAGTTCTGTATGTACTCATTTGGGACCATCTTCAATATGTTTTATTAAAGAAAGAAAAGCAGGATCCGAACTCTCTCTCTCTCCCTCTCTGTGGGTATTCTAGAATTTATTTATTTAGGAACTTTTAGAGGGCCTGAACGGTGTGGCTCCGTGGTTGGGTGTTGACTCATGTACCAAGAGGTTGCTGATTTGATTCCTGGTCAGGGCATATGCCCAGGTTGTGGGCCCAATCCCCAATGGGGGGCATGCAGAAGGTGGCTAATCGATGTTCTCTCTCATCGATGCTTCTATCTCCCTTTCCCTTCTTCACTCTCTAAAAAATCAATAAGAAAAAATATTACTTAAAAAAAAAAAAAAAAAGAATTTTCGAGGGTTTCTGTCAAAATGATGGAGTAGGTAAATGTACTTATTCCCACCCATGACCACATCAAAGTTACAACTAAATTATAAAACAATCTCTCTTAAGAAGCATCTGAAGTCTACCTGAACAGAACTCCTATAACTAAAGATATAAGGAAGAAGCCTCAGTAAGAGTGATAGGAAGGGTGGAGACATAAAACAGGCTGGTCCCACACCCATACGTGGTGGTTATGAATCAGGAGGGATATTGTCTGTGGAAACCCCCCTGAGGTACAAGAGGTCCCAGTCCTATACCAGAATCCCGAGCCTGGAACACCAGTACTAGGAAGAGGAGTTTCCATAACATCTCACTGTGAAAATCAGTGGGGATTCTGTTATAAGATGAAGGGCTACTGGAAACTCAGGCACCTTTTTAAAGGGTCCATGAACAGACTCACTTACTCACAAACACTCACCTTAAGCTTCAGCAAAGGGACAGTAGCTTGAAAGGCCCCAGAGACATATTGGGAGGAATTGAATTGTGTAGATTGAGGCGAGGGCTAGAGGGACAGTCACCATTGTTTCTATGTTGAGCTTTTTCCAACAAGGCCTGTAGGTGCAGGTGGGCACCAAATCCAATCTGCATTAACCTGGTGAACACCACTTGCCCCTTGCTGATGACTTACTGAAACCTCCACCCCACCCAAGTCTCACATTGTGCAAGGCTCTCTCAGCTGCTATGCTTTATGAGCAGCCAGCCTCAACCAGTGCTGCTTTCAAAGTTTAATAGCTCTCAAAGTTTCCAAGGCCACAGGCAGCTGGCACCCAGCCCCAGCATGCCCTGTACCTTTTGCTGAGTAGCACCAAGGTCGATGCTGGTGGCAGTTAGCCTTAGTTCACAAAGTGGCTTCTCCCAATCACCTCCAAAACTACCACAGGCATCTACCAATCATGGATCAGCTTGTAGCTCCTGCCAGGTGCCCCCAGACCAGGTATAGGCAGCACCTGATTTTGGCGTGCACCAGAGCTCTTCCCAAAGGCCTCAGAACCAACACACCCACTGGCTGTTTTTAGACCACAACAGAGCATCACCCAATTACCTCCACAAATGTTATACCCAAAGGGTGGACACAGCAGGCATCAGAGCCCCTTGGGCAAATCCCACTCCATGGGCTCAGCCCCCACACAAAAGATTGTGTGCTTGGAAATGGCCAAAAGTCACAGCCAGTCAGCCTGAGGATCAGCCCCACCCACTGATGTTCCAACAGCAATCAAGGCTCAACTACAACAGGAAGGTACACACAACCTACACAGTGGGTACTCTTGGAGCACCAACCTGGCTCAAGTGATCGGGGAGACTGTGTCATTGGACTCCATAGAACACATACTACATAAGTTCACCCGGGAAGAATGGGATACATAGCAGATCTACCTAATACATAGAAACAAACACAAAGAAGCAAAAAAAATATGAAGAGACAAAGAAACATGTGCCAAATGAAAGAATAGAACAAAACTTCAAAAAAAGAACTAAGCAAAATGGAGGCAAGCAATCTAACAGATATAGTGTTCAAAACACTGGTTATAAGGATGCTCAATAAACTAGGGGCAAGAATAGATGGAGTCAGTAATAACTACCAAAAACAAAAAACAAACATAGCAAACATAAAAGAGGACATAGAAACCATAAAAAAGAACCAGTCAGAAATGAAAAAAAATACATTAGATGAAATCAATATCAAATTAAATGAAGCAAAGGATTGAATTAGTGATTTGGAAGACAAAGTAACCAAAAACACCCAATCAGAACAACAATAAGAAAAAAAATATTTTTAAAATGAGGATAGTTTAAGGGATGCCTGGGACAACATCAGTATAACAACAGTTGCATCATAGGGGTACCAGAAGGAGAAAGAAAAGACCAAGGGATTGAAAACCTATTTGAAAAATAATGATGAAAACTTGTCAAACCTGGCACAGGAAATAGAAGTCCAGAAAGTACCATGAGTTCCAAACAAGGTGAATCCAAAGAGGCTTAAACTAAAATTATTGAAATATCTAAACTTAAAGACAAGGAGAGAATCTTAAAAGCAACAAGAGAGCCTAGGCCAGTTTGGCTCAGCAGTTAGAGTGTCAGCCTGTGGACTGAAGGGTCCCAGGTTTGATTCCTGATCTAGGGCACAAACCTGGGTTGCAGGTTCGACCCCTGGCCCTGGTCAAGGTGCATATAGGAGGCAACCAATTGATGTGTCTCTCTCACATGGATGTTTCTTTCTTTCTCTCTCTCTCTCTCTCTCTCCCTCCCTCCCTCCCTCCCTCCCTCCCTCCCTCCCTCCCTCCCTCCTTCTCTATCTAAAAATCAATGGAGAAGTATCCTTGGGCAAGGATTAACAACAACAACAACAACAACAAAAGCAGCAAGAGAAAATCAGATAGTTACTTATAAGGGAGCTCCCATAAAACTGTCAGCTGATTTCTCAACAGAACTTTGCATTCCAGAAGGGATTGGCATGAAATATTCAAAGTAATGACAATTACTCTACCCAACAAGCCTATCATTTAGAATCAAAGGAGAGATAAAGAATGTCCCAGGTTAGAAAAAAAAAAAAAAACTAAAGGAGTTAATCACTGTCAAACCAGTATTTATAAGAAATGTTAAAAGACTTCTTCAAGAAGTAGAAGGGGGTGGAAAACATAAATATAAATAAGAAAATGGCAATAACTACATACCTATCAATAATCACTTTAGATATAAGTGCATTAGCCCTGGCCAGTTTGCTCAGTGGTTAGAGCACTGGCCTGCAGACTAAAGAGTTGCAGGTTTGATTACGATCAAGGGCATATACCTCAGTTGTGGTTCAGTCCCTGACCCTGGTAGGGGTTATGCAGGAGGCAGCCAATCAATGTGTCTCCCTCATGTCAATCTCTCTCTCTCTCTCTCTCTCTCTCTCTCTCTCCCCTCACTTTATTCCCCCCTCCCACTCTATCCAAAGATAAATGGAAGAATATCCTTGGGTGAGGATTTAAAACAACAACAATAAGTATAAGTGCATTAAATGCACCAATCAAAAGACATAGCGTGGATGAATGAGTAGGAAAATAAGACGCATACATAGGCTGTCTACAAGAGACATGCTTCAGACACACAGAGACTAAAAGTAAAGGGATGGAAAAATATATTTGATGCAAATGAAAATGAAAAAATAATCTGGGGTAGCAATACTTATATCAGGCAAAATAGACTTTAAATCAAAGGTTATAACAAGAGACAAGAAGGACATTTCATAACAATAAAGGGATCAATCCAACAAGAGAACATAAACCTTGTAAGCATTTATGCACCCAACATAGGAGCACTTAAATATATAAAGCAAAGATTGACAGACATCCAGGGAGAGATCGACAGAAATACAGTAATTATAGAAAAATTTAACACTGCATTAACATCAATGAATAGATCACCCAGATAGAAAATCAACCAGGAATGAATGGCCTTAAATGACACAATAGATCCGATGAATTGAGTTGATATATTTAAAATATTTCATTTTTAAAAAGCAGAACATACATTCTTTTTTGAGTGCACATGGAACATTTTCCAAGATAGACCACATAGTAGACCACAAAGCAAACCTCAAGAAATTTTAAAAGATTGCAATCACACCAAGCATCTTCTCTGATCACAATGGTATGAAACTAGAAATCAATTACAAGAAGAAAACTGAAAAACACACAAACACATGGTAGCTAAATAACTTGCTACTAAACAATGAATTGGTTACAATGAGACAAGGGGAAAAAATAAAGATATACATTGAGATAAATGAAAATGAAAATATAATTGCCCAAAATCTATGGGACACAGCAAATTCCTTCAAGTTACAGAATATTAAAATATTTAATATAAATATAAAATATTTATAAAATATTCCTTCAAGAAACAAAACAATCTCAAATGAAGAGTTTCACCTTACAGTGATTCTCAACCTTCCTAATGCTGCGACCCTTTAATACAGTTCCTCATGTTGTGGTGACCCTCAACCATAAAATTATTTTTGTTGCTACTTCATAACTGTAATTTCGCTACTGTTATATCTTAGGCAACCCCTGTGAAAGGGTCGTTCGACCCCCAAAGGGGTCGCGACCCACAGGTTGAGAACCACTGCCTTACACTCTCTTAAAGGAACTAGAAAAAGAAGAACAAACAAAGCCCAAATTGATTAGAAGGAAGGAAATAATAAAAATTAGAACAGAAATAGACAAAATAGCCTTTTAAAATGATACAAAAAAATCAATGAAACCAAGAGCTGATGCTTTGAAAAGATAAACAAAATTAATAAACCTTTAACCAGGTTCATCAAGGAAAAAAGAGGACTCAAAAAATAAAATCAGAAATGAAACAGGAAATATGACAATTGACATGACAGAAATACAAAGGATTCTAAGAAAATACTACAAAAAAGTATATGCCAACAATTGGACAATCTGGAATAAATGAATAGACTCCTAGAAACATACAATCTTCCAATACTGATTCAAGAAGAAACAGAAAATCTGAACAAACTGAAAACTACTAATGAAATAAAATTAGTAATCCAAAAATTTTCAACAAACAAAAGTCCTTGACCAGATGCCTTTACAGATGAATCTTACCAAACATTTTAAAAAATTAGCACCTATTCTTCTCAAACTATTCCTAAAAATTGAAGAGGAAGGAAGGAAGGCTCTCAAGCTCATTTTATGAGGCCAGCATTACCCTAATTTCAAAACCAGACAAAGACTTTACAAAAAATAAAATAATAGGCTACTATCCTGATGAACATAGATGCAAAAATCATCAACAAAATATTAGCAAATTAAATTCAACAATACATTAAAAGGATCATATACCATGATCAAGTATAATTTATTCCTGGGATTCGAGGTTGTTTCAATATACACAAGTCAATTAATATGATATATTACATACACAAAATGAAGGGTAAAAATCATATGTTAATATTAGTAGATGCAGAAAAGCATTTGACAAAATCCAGCATCCATTTATGATAAAAACTCTTAGTAAATTGGAACTAGAGGAAACACACCTCAAAATAATAAAGGCCATATATGACAAACCCACAACAAATATCATACACAATGGGAAAAAGCTAAAAGCATTTTACTTAAGAAGAGGAACAAGACAAGAATGTTCACTTTAACCAATTTTATTGGAAGTCCTAGCCATAGCAATCAGACACACACAAAAAAAGATAAAAGACATTTAAATTGGAAAAGAAGAAGTAAAACTGTCATTATTTGCTGGTGATGTGATACAGAAAACTATAAATATTCCAGCAAGAAAGTATTTGAACTGAAAAATGAATTCAGTAAAGTAGCAAAACAAAATTAATATTCAGAAATAAATTGTATTTTTATATACCAACAACAAATTATTAGAAAGAGAAATTAAGAAGATAATCCCATTTTCAATTGCATCAAAAAGAATAAAATACCTAAGTTGCACACCTGAAACTAATATAATAGTGTATATCAACTGTAATTTAAAAATTAAAACAAATTATTTAAAACAAAAGAATAGCATCGGCCTTCTGTCCAGAGAGACCCAGGTTCGGTTCCCGCTAAGGGCACATACCTCAGTTTCAGTTTGTCCCCGGCTCTGGTTGGGTCGTGCGGGTGGCAGCCACTTGATGTGTCCCTTTCAATTCGGTGTTTCTCCCTCTCTCTCTCCCTCCCACTCAATCTGAACAAAAAATAGAAAAATGTCCTCAGGTGAGGATAAAAACTAAAACTAAAACTAAAACTAAAATAAATAAATAAATAAATAAATAAATAAATAAATAAATAAATCAAACAAAAGAATAAAATACCTAGGAATAAAATTAACCAAGAAGTAATAGACTGGTACTCAGAGAATTGTAAGACATTGAAGAAACAAACTAAAGAAGATACAAATAAATTGGAGCATTTACCATGCTCATGGATAGGAAGAATTAACATCATTTAAATGTTCATATTACCCACTGCAACCTATAAATTCAATGCAATCTTTATCAAAATACCAAAGGCATTTTTCATAGAACTAGAACAAATAATCCTAAAATTTATGTGGAACCACAAAAGACCTTGTATAGCAACAGCAATCCTGAGAAAGAATAAAGAGAGGTATCACACTACTTGATATCAAAGTATACTACCAGGCTACAGTAATCAAAAAAGCATGGTGCTGGCATAAAAACAGACACTTAGTTAAATGGAACATCATAGCCCAGAAATAAACCCACACCTATGACAAAGTAGCCAAGAATATACAATAAAGTAAAGACAGTCTCTTCAACAAAAGGTGCTGAGAAAACTTGACGGTTACATGCAAAAATAAATAAATAGATGAAAGGATCACTTTCTTCCACCATATACAAGAATAAACTCAAAATAAATTAAAGACTTAAATGTAAGACCCAAAACCATAAAACTCCTAGAAGAAAATATGTGCAGTAAACTCTTTGATATTGTTCTTCATAATATTTTTCCTGATATGTCTCCTGGGGAAAGGGAAGCAAAAGAAAAAATAAACAGATGGGACTACATCAAACTAAAAAGTTTTTTCACAGTTAAAGAAACCATTAACAAAATGAAAAAATAACCTATTGAATGAAAGAAGGTAATAATACATTTGATAAGGGGTTAATATCCAAAATTTATAAAGAACTCATAGAACTTAACACCAAAAAAAACCAAACAATTCAATTTATAAATAGCCCTGGCTGGTGTGGCTCTGTAGATAGAGCATCAGCCCAGACACCTTAGGGCCATGGTTCAATTCCCAGTCAAGGGCACATACCTGGGTTGCAGGTTCAATCCCTGGCCCCAGTCAGGGAGTGCGTGGGAGGCAACCAATCAATATGTTTCTCTTACATTGATGTTTCTCTCTTTCCCTGCCATCCTTCCATTTTCTCTAAAATATCAATGTAAAAAATAACCTCCAGTGAGGATTTAAAAAAAAATAAACAGAAGACCCAAAGAGGCATCTCTCCAAAGAGGACATACAGATGGCGGCCAATAGGCATATAAAAAGATGTTCAACGTCACTAATCATCAGAGAAGTGCAAATTAAAATCATGATGAGATATCACTTCACACCTGTCAGAATGGCTGTCATCAATAAATCAACATACAAGTTTTTAAGAGAATGTGAAACCCTACTGGGATTGCAAATTGGTGCTGCCACTATACAAAACAGAATGAAGGTTCCTCAAAAACTTAAAAGTAGGATTACCTTATGACCCAGCAATTCTACTTCTGGATATTTATCCAAAGAAATCTAAAACACTAATTCTAAAAGAAATATGCATTCCTATGTTCATTGCAGTATTATTTATAAAGGCCAAGATATGAAAGCAATCTAAGTGTCCATCAACAGACTACTGGATAAAGAAGTGGTAAAGCCCTGGCCAGTGTTGCTCAGTGATTAGAACATCCACTCATGCACCAAAGGGTCACAGGTTTGATGCCCTGTCAAGAGCATATAACTGGATTTCAGGTTCCATCCCTGGTCCTCGTCAGGGCACATGTGGGAGGCAACCAATCAATGTGCCTATCTCACATCGATGTTTCTCTCTCTTTCTCCCCCTCCCTCCCTACCGTTCACTCTCTCTAAGAATCAATGGAAAAAATATCCTCTGGTGAGGATTAACAAAACAAAAATAAAAACAAAACAAGAAGTGGTGTGTGTGTGTGTGATGTTCATAGCAGCACTATTTACAATAGCTAAGATCTGGAAACAGCTCAAGTGTCCATCAGTAGACGAATGGATCAAAAAGCTGTGGTACATATACACAATGGAATACTATGCAGCGGTAAGAAAGAAAGATCTCTTATCCTTTGAGACGACATGGAGAGACCTGGAAAGTATTATCCTAAGTGAAAGAAGCCAAGCAGAAAAAGACAAATACCACATGATCTCACTTATATACGGAATATAATGAACATAACAGTCTGAGGAATACAGTAGACCCAGACACATGGAAGTAGGGCACAGACTGACATCCCTCAGAAGAGGGGATGGGGGGTGGGGGGGTGGGAAGAGATAAACCACAGAACTTATATGCATGTATGCATGACCAATGGACATGGACAACTAAACCGGGGACAGGGTGGAGGGAGGGGGGTGGGGGGGTGCCAATGGGGTAAAAAGGTAAAATATCTGTAACAAAAAAATAAATAAATAAATAAAATTCAAAAAAAAAGAAAAAAGAAAAAAATAAATAAATAAATAAATAAAATCTGAAAAATAAAAAAAATAAATAAAAAAGAAGTGGTATGTGCGTGTGTATGTGTGTATAAAATGGAATAAAAAGAAACAAAATCTTATTATTTGTAACTTCATGGATAAATTTAGAGTGTATTATGCTAAGTGAAATAAGGCAGACAGAGGAAGACAAATACTACATGATTTCACTTATATGTGGAATTTAAAGAACAAAATAAATGAACAAACAAAACAGAAATAGACTCATAGAAGGTTGCCAGATATGAGGGAGGTTTAGGGGCTGGGTGAGAAGGTGAAGAAATTAAGTAGCACCAAAAAAAAAACCACAACAACAACAACAAAAAAAACAGTTACAAAATAGTCATGCGGATATAAAGTACAACATTGGGAATATAGTCAATAATATTGTAAGAATTAAGCATGATGTCAGGTGGGTACTGGATTAATGGGGAGAATCATTTTTTAAATTATAAAAACGTTTAACTACTGCTGTACACCTGAAACTAATATAATATTGAAGTCAACTACAATTGAAAAAACAAAATTAATTAATAATTTTCAGAAAATATACCTAAAAATCCTTTTGTTTGTTTGTTGTTGTTTTTTAGAGGAGATGATTGGGTGGCTGGATTTCTTTTGTACTTTCTGAAATTTTAACCATGTAAATGTGTTATCTTTTCAAAAATAAAATATTATAATGAATTATAAATAAAGAGGAAATAGCCCATGAGCTTAAATAAACTAAGAAAAGAATGAATAGATTGATGAATTTTATGAAATTTCACCTCTATTTTTTAAAACAGAGCAGGGCCCTGACTGGTTTGGCTTAGCAGTTAGAGTGTCAGCCCATGGACCAATGAGTCAAGGGTTCAGTTCCGGATGAGGGTTTGATTTTGGTCAAAGGCACATACATCAGTCCCGGCCCCGGATGGTGTCATGTGGAAGGCAGCCGGTTGATGTGTCCCTCTCACGTGAATGTTTCTCTCTCTCTCTCCCTCTCTTTCTCTCTCTCCCTCCCATTCTATCTGAACAAAAATGGAAAAATATCCTTGGGTAAGGATTAAAAACAAAAACAAAAAACAGAGCAGGATCCCAATGAAAAGATTAAACCTGTTTTTATTCCAGCTTGCTTTTGTCTTGGGGCATGACTCTACCAGGTACTGGTCAAAGGTTTAACAGCTGACTCCCCACTAAAAAAACATACTGATTTGTAGCATTTGACAATTTCTGTGCTTTAAATAGAATATAGAATTTGGACAAGACACACATAGTTTGTCTCATGAGCCAACACAATCCAGCTCCAGTGCACCCCTGGCATCTACCTAGTTACTGAGACTAGATCTTTAGAAAACATCCTGGGTCCCTAAACCATTCCTGTACCCTTTCCTTATTACCCATTGAGTCCTCAATAACCTTTATACTTTTCCCCCACTGAGTAGAAGCCTCATAGTTTAGGGATGTACCCTATCCCCAAGGAGTGGTTACTAATTGGTCTAACCCAATCAATATATATGTTGCCACCCACTGGCATGCAGAGATAATAAAGGAATAACCCTTGGGACAGCCAGTTGGACCCTGGGCAATCTTGAGCCCCCAAAATACTTGTTTGAGCCATTCCAGTCTGCCAGCCATATAAGCATTATTATTTGTCAAAAAATGTAGGCCCTGGCTGGTGTGGCTCAGTGACTGAGCATCGACACATGCACCAAGAGGTTGGATTCCCAGTCAGGGCACATGCCCAGGTTGTGGGCCCGATTCCCAGTAGAGATCATGCATGAGGCAGCCAATCGATGTTCTCTCTCACTGATGTTTCTATCGCTCTCTCTCCCTCTCTCTTCATCTCTCTCTCTAAAAATCAATAAAGAAAAAACAAAGGAAGAGGCAAATATTGTTAAATTACGTTCTCTAGAGGGCATATCTATTTACACTCTTACTAAACTATAGGTCTTATATCTTGGCATTACTATGTGTTCTCAGCACATAGTAGGCACTCAGTGAAAATGAACAGATGGAATTTTAAGAGGAGAAACATGAATTAAGGCAAAAGACATGAAGGTATGCTAGATTGGGGAGTTCTTTGTTTGACTAAATCACCTCTTTTATAAGTTCCCTTTTCTTTTGCAGGTGACTTGAAAATTTGAAGTAATTTATCCACCTATTAAATACCCAGCAGCAGAAGCATCAGCAGGCAGGACTTTTAGTTTGGGGTCAGAACTGAGTTTGAACATTTTCTGCAACATCAAAGTTTCATGACATTGGTCAGATGCTGTAGCCCCTGTGATCCTTAGTTTTCAAATCTGTAAAATAAAGGTGATGACCTTTCAGACTGGTGTGAAGTTCAAAATAGATAAATATATAAAGAACCTGGTCCATGTACAGTCTGGACATGGGGGTTTTAACAAGGTTTTCTTTCAAAGTTTGGAAACAGGAAGCAACAACGCTTTAAAAGCCAAGCTATATCATGTCATCTATGAATAATGACCGTTTCACTTCCTCCTTTTCAATTTGGATGCTTTTTATTTTTTCTTCTTGTTTAATTGCTGTGGCTAAGACTTCCAGTACTATGTTGAATAAAAGTGGCAAAAATGAAAATTGGACAGCTACATGCAAAAAAATGAAACTAGACCATCAATTTACACCATACACAAAAATAAACTCAAAATGGATAAAAGACTTAAATGTGACCAGTGAATCCTTAAAAATCCAAGAAGAAAATGTAGGCAACAAAGTTTCAGACATCATACACAGCAGAATTTTCACTGATACATCACCTAAGGCAACAGAAACAAAGGAGAAAATGAACACATGGGACTACATCAAACTCAAAAGCTTCTGCACAGCAAAAGAAACAACCATCAAAATGGAAAGGCAACCCGCTGTATGGGAGAACATCATTGCCAATGATACATTAGATAAAGGGTTAATTTCCAATATATATAGAGTGCTCATAAAACTCAACAAAAGGAAGACAAAGAACCCAATTAAAAAATGGGCAGAGGAGCTGAATAGACACCTCTCCAAATAGGACATACAAATGGCCAAGAGACATATGAAGAAATGCTCAAACAGAGAAAGACAAGTATTATATGATCTCACTTATTTGTGGAATATAATGAACATAATAGTCTGAGGATTAGAAGTGGGGTACAGACTGACAATCCCCAGAACAGGGGGTGAGGGGAAGATAAACCACAGAATTTATATGCATGTATGCATGAACAATGGACATGGACAACAAAGCTGGGGACAGGGTGGGGAGGGAGGGGGAGGAGGGAATCAGTGGGGGGAATAGGAGAAACATCTGTAACAAAAATAAATTAATTAATTTAAAAAAAAAAAGAATAAGAGTGACAAAAGTGGATATCCTTGTCTTGAGCCTGTTCTTAGGGAAAATGTTTTTAGTTTTTGTTCATTGAAGATGATGCTGGCTGTAGGTTTTTAATATATGGCCTTTATTATATTGAGATATGATCCCTCTATTCCCACTTTGCTGAGCTTTTTTATCAGAAATGGATGCTGGATTTTTTCAAATGCTTTTTAAGCACCTATTGATATGATCATATGATTTTTACCTTTCATTTTGTTTCTGTGGTGTATCACATTTATTGATTTGTGAGTAATGTACCAGCCTTGCATCCCTGGGGTGAATCCCACTTGGTCATGGTGAGTAATTTTTTTAATACATTGCCAGATCTGATTTACTAATATTTTGTTTAGGAATTTGGTGTCTATGTACATCAGGGATATTGGCCTCTAATTTTCTTTCTTTGTAGTGTCTTTATCTGGTCTTGGAATTAGGATTATTCTGGCCTCATAAAAAGAGCTTGGAAATCTTCCTTCTTGAATTTTTTTGGAATAGTTTGAGGAGAATAGGTGTTAGTTCTTTGAATGTTCAGTAAAATTCCTGTTCAGATGGTGAAGCCATCTGAACACAGGCTTTTGTTTGGAGTTTATGAATTACTACTTTAATTTCTTTAGTCGGTATTGGTTTGTTCATGTTTTCTTCCAGTTGAGTTTTGGAAGACTGTATGATTCTAGGAATTTGTCCATTTGCCTAGGTTGTCCAATGTGTTGGCTTATAATTGTTCATAGTATTTTCTAATAATCCTTTGTATTTCTGTGGTGTCAGTTGTTAATTTTCCTCTTTTGTTCCTGATTTTGTTTACTTTGGTCCTCTCTTTCTGTTTCTTGGTAAGTCTGGCTAAAGTTTCATCAATCTTGTTTATCATAGAAAACCCTAAAGACTCCATCAGAAAACTACTAGGTTTAATAAATGAATTTGGCAAAGTATCAGGATTCAAAATTAACATCCAAAAATTAATGGCATTCTTACACACTAATCTCATTTACCATTGCAAAAAATATATAAGATATCTAGGAATAAACTTAGCCAAGGAGTTAAAAGACCTGTTCTCAGAAAAGTACAGGACATTGAAAAAAGAAATAAAAGAAGACATTAAAAAATGAAAGCATATATGATGTTCATGGATTGGAAGAATCAACATCATTAAAATGTCCATACTGCCCTGGCCAGTTTGGTTCAGCAATTAGAGCATCGGCCCGTGGACAAGAAAGTCCCGGGTTCAGTTCCTGCTAAGGGCACGTGCCTTGGTTGTGGTTAGTCCCCAGCCCCAATTGGGGTTGTGTGGGTGGCAACCAGTTGATGTGTCTCTCTCTCATCAATGTTTTTCTCTCTCTCTTTCCCTGCCCCCCCACCCCCACCGTCCCTCCCACTCTACCTGAAGATAAATACAAAAATGTCCTCAGGTGAGAATAAACAATAAATAAATAAAATGTCCATACTACCAAAAGCAAAGTTTATACAGAACCAAAAAGGACCCCAAATAACCACAACAATCTTAAAAAAGAACAAAGTGGGAGGAATCACAATACCAAATATTAAGTTATAGTATAAAACCTTGTAATCAAAACAGCCTGGTACTGGCACAAAAACAGGCATACAGATCAATGGAACAGAACAGAGAACCCAGATATTGACCCAAATCATTATGCTCAACTAATATTTGACAAAGGAGGCAAGAGCATACAATGAAGTAAAGACAGTCTCTTCAATCAATGATGCTGGGAAAATTGGACAACTACATGCAAAAAAATGAAACTAGACCACCAACTTACACCATACACAAGAATAAACTCAAAATGGATAAAAGACTTAAATGTAAGTCATGAAAACATAAAAATATTAGAAGAAAAGGTAAGCAGAAAAATCTCCGACATCACAGTTAGCAGAATTTCTACCAATATATCACCTAGGGCAAAAGAAATAAAGAAAAAAATTAATAAATGGGACCACATCAAACTAAAAAGCTACTGCATGGCAAAAGAAACCAGCATCAAAATGGAAAGGGAACCCACTCTCTAGTAGAACACATTTACCAATGATACATCAGATAAGGGATTAATATCCAAAATATATAGAGTAGTCATATAACACAACGAAAGGAAGACAAAAATACAATTAAAAATGGGCAGATGGGCAGAGGACCTGAATAGACACTTCTCTAAACAGGACATACAAATGGCCAAGAGACATATGAAAAAATTATCAATGTCACTAACCACCAGAGAGATGAAAACTAAAATGACTATGAGGTATAACCTCACACCTGCCAGAATGGCTGCCATCAACAAATCATCAAACAAGTGTTGGCGAGGGGTGGAGAAAAGGGGACTCTAGTATACTGCTGGTGGGAATGCAGACTGGTGAAACCACTATGGAAAACAATATAGTGTTTCCTCAGAAAATTAAAAGTAGAACTGCCATTTGACCCAGTGATTCCACTTCTTGGAATATATCTTAAGAAGTCTGAAACACCAATCAGAAAGAATATATGTTCCACTATGTTCATAGCAGCACTATTTACAGTTGCTAAGATCTGAAAACAGCCCAAGTGTCCATCAGTAGATGAGTGGATAAAAAAGCTGTGGTAAATTTACACAATGGAATACTATGCAGCTATAAGAAAGAAAGATCTTTTACCCTTTGAGACAACATAGAGGGACCTGGAGAGTATTATGCTAAGCAAAATAAGCCAGTCAGAGAAATACAAGTACCACATGATCTCACATATTTATAGAATATAATGAGCAAAATAGGTTGACTATCAAAATAGATCAAGAGACATGGAAGTAGGGAACAGACTGACAAACCTCAGAGGGAAGGAGGATAGGAAGTGCAGAAAGAGATAAACCAAAGAACTTATATGCATATATGCACAACCAATGGACACAGACAATAGTGTGGGGAAGACAAGAGGGGTTGAGAGCAGGGAGGAGGGAGTTAATGGGGGAAAAATGAGGGGATATCTGTAATACTTTAAAAAGTAAAGATTAAAAAACAAAAACAAACTCAAGCTATAAACTGAGCACATGAAGCAGCTGAGCAGACATATGAGGTGATTATGACATGACAGCAAGACACCAACCACACTGACATTGGTAAATACCTAAAGGAGTTCATGGCAACCAAAAGGGAATTGGTGAGAGATAAAGCCTAGACAAAGTAGTCAGAGGCCAAGTGGGGCTGTGCCACTGAAGCCCTGTTCCCTAAGGTTCAAAAATTGAGGCTAAGAGGTAATTCTACTCATAACAACATATCCACCTAGTTGTCCAACTTAATGTCATTCAACTTCTGAATCACACAAATGGCTCTTTTTGTTCAATTTTCACACTGATCAAAGCCTTTCTGATAGTTTATGTTTCTCTATGGCCTGTCTACAGAGAATCATCCTGGTCAGGCCTACCTGGCCAGCCAGCTCTCCCCAAACTAGCATCCCACTCAAACACCTGTGTTCTTTTTTTTGTTTGTTAATTCTCACCCAACAATATTTTTCCATTAATTTTTAGATAGAGTGGAAGAGAGGAAGGGAGAAAGAGAGAAACATCAATGTGAGAGTGACTTATTTATTGGTTGCCTCCCACAACGGCCCTGGGTCGGGATTGGGAATCAAACCAGCAACTGAGGCATGTGCCCTTGACCGGGAATCAAACCCACAACCCTTTGGTCCATGGGCCCCCCATGCTCTAACCACTGAACAGAAATGGCCAGGGCCTGTATGTTTTTTTATTCTAGGGTTTTAGCAGGACAATCTGACCCAGATGGGGGGAAGAGATAGCAATCACATTTGTGTCTAATTCTCAGTTCTAATTAGAGGAAGAAAATAAAAATAGAGCGTGGAGAAGAAATTGTCTAAGAGCTAAAAAATTGTTAAGGCACCCACATGTCTACGGGGATGTGAACCTTGCCTTCGCACCTAAGCTGAGCTCATACCAGCTCTGTTGGGAAGACAGGGTAAGCACTTGCCCTGCTGATTCCTGAGAAGTCTTAAGCAGGTGTGAATGCCCATTGTTCTTGATTAATAATAAAACCAAAGTGTTAAAAGAAAGGGGGTTTTCCATAATCACATAACTTTATATAGAAGTCCAGAAACCTAACCTTGACTTTGTACAGTGCTTTTGTCAAAGAACTAAACTGAAGGTGAGAAAGAAAGGGCATTTGATTCAAACAGAAAGCTTAAGTCCAGACACTTGAGGATGGTCTTAGATTAGGTGGGAGTACTGTGATCTGTATCAGTGTTTATACTTTTGTAATTTTTAATTTCAATCTCTTGAGTTCTTTTAGGTATTTTTTATTTGTAGTATAGAGTGTGCCACATTGTAAAAAGAAAACATTTTTATTCCAGTCACTGAGAACAACTGTTGACAGCTAGAAAAAATATGTGATACAACCATTTGAAGGCATGGGAGAGGGACCAATGCAGATGACCCTGAAGAGAAGGTAGGCACAGCAAGGTGAACTCCATATTCACCCTGGCACACTTCACAGAACGGAAAATGGAGTGAATGGCTGTACTTCACTGGGCTAAGGAGATAGATTGGAGTTTAAAGTTGCCAAAGTACCTGGGATTTGGATGATAACATTCTGGAGAGGAGGAAATTGTAGTGAAGTAAACCCGGAAGGCAGTCTCCCCTTGTGATGTTTGCCAGTTCCCAAGCTGAGCAAGCTGAGCAAACTGAAGAACACTAACAGGAAGCAGCAGCTGTGAGGCTAAAGTGCTGAGCCCAGGTCTTACAGCAGCTTAGTACTGAGGAGACAGAGGTTGGAGTACAAGGCCCACCAAGGTGGAATAGCAACATCCACACTTCTGACTGAGACCTCAGAAAGATCACAGCCTGGTAATGAAGGCAAAATCAAAATGCACCAACCTTGTAGGAAGAATGAAGGCATTGAGCAAAAGAGGAAAAACTCATGGACACAGACAATGGGGGTGGTGGAAGAGGGTATAGGGAGGATAAATGGTGATGAATGGAGACCTGACTGGGGGTGGTGAACACACATTACAGTATACAGATGATGTGTTGTAGAATTGTGTACCTAAAACCTGTGGAATTTTGTTTACCAATGTTGCCTCAATAAACTGAATAAAAATAATTCAATACATAAAAATTAAAAATTAAAATGCACCAACCCTAACAAAGTTTGAAAGATTTGAACAACTCAGGTAACCAAATTGACAGATATAGAACATTACACTTAGCAATTGCCACATACATTTCATTTTCAAGAGCATATGAACACTTATCAAAATCACATGCTAGGCCATAAAGCAAGTCTCAATACATTTCAAAGAACTGAAATCATACTAAGTGTGTTCTCTGGTTACAGTGGAATCAAACTAGAAATCAATAATAGGAAGATGTCTACAAAACCCACAAATGTTTGGAAATTAAGCAGTACATTTTTAAATAGCTTGTAGGTCTAAGAAAAATTACAGTGGAATCAGAAAATATTTAAACTAAATAATAAAAATATGACATCAAAATATTGATGCTGATAAAGCAGGGCTTAACAGGAAACTCATAGCTTTAAATGTATATATTTATTTTAGAAGAAGAAAGATGAAAAAATCCACATGATCTACGTTTACATCTTAAGAAGCTAGGGAAAAAAAACAGCAAATTAAACCCAAAAGAAATAAAAGAAAAGCAATACTAAAAATAAGAGTAGACATCTTTAAAATATAAAACAAATATGCAATAAAGTCTATAAATTCTAAAAGAGACTTGAAATGCCTACCTTTGTCAGTAAAGCTGAGCTTTAATTCTTTCTTCTCAGCCTGTTTACTTGTTATATCTTTTTCTTGTCTTATTGCACTAGATAGGGCTTCCAAGATGTTATTAAATAAAAGTGATAAGAGAGGACAGTGGGGTTTTTTTCCCAATCTTAAGTGGAAAGCATACAGTTTCTCATTATTACTAAAATTTTTTTTCTTTTATCCTCACCTGAGGACATTTTTCCATTTTTTGTTCAGATAGAGTGGGAGGGAGAGAGAGAGAGAAAAAAACATCGACGTGAAAGGGACACATCGAGTGGTTGCCACCCACACGACCCAACCAGGGCCGGGGACAAACTGCAACTGAGGTACATGCCCTTAGCGGGCACCGAACCCAGGTCTCTCTGGACTGCAGGCCAACACTCTAACCGCTGAGCCAAACAGGCCAGGGCCAGTTTCTCATTATTAAATTGAAGGTTCATATAGGTTTTTTGTAGATGCTTTTTTAAATCAAGTTGAAAAAGTGCCTCTTTGTTCCTAGTTTTCTGAGAGTTTTCATCATAATATAGGTGCTCAATTTTGTCTAATACTTTTTCATCAATTAATATGAATATATGATTTTTCTTCTTCAGTCTGTTGATGTGTTGAACTACATTGATTGATTTTCAAGTGTTGGATAAGCTTGCATATCTGGAATTAATCCAACTTAGTGGTGGTATATAATTTTTTATACATTGATGGATTTGATTTGCTAATTTTTTTGAGGACTTTTACATCTATGTTTATGAGAGATATTGATCTGTAGCTTTTTTTTCTTGTGATGTCTTTATCTGGTTCGGGTATTAGGGTAACATTGACTTCAAAGAACAAGTTAGGGTGGGGGTGGAGTGGGGAGGGGGGTGCCAATGGGGTAAAAAAGATGAAATATCTGTAACAAAAAAATAAATAAAAAATAAAAAATAAAAATAAAAAGAACAAGTTAGAAAATAAAGGTTTGTTTTTAATTTTTTTTTTCTTTATTGATTTTAGAGAAAGAGAAAGGAAGAGGGAGAGGGAGATGGAAACATTGGTGAGAGAGAACATCGATTGGCCACCTCCTGCATGCCCCCCACTGGGGATTTAGCCCACAATCTGGGCATGTGCCTTGACCGGGAATCGAACTGGTGACTTCTTGTGCATGGGTCAACGCTCAACCACTGAGCCACACAGGCCGGGCATAAAGGTTCGTTTTTAAAAGTTTCATTGAGTGCTTGTATCTGCAGCATATATACTAAAATTGGAATGATATAGAGAAGATTAGCATGGCCCTAAGCAAGGATGACACGCAAATTCGTGACACGTTCCATATTTTTAAGAAAAAAAAAGTTCCCTTGAGACATGGATGGTGCTGATGGTTGCACGACATTATGAATCTATTTAATAACACTGAACTATACACTTAAAAATGGCTATGATGGTAAATTTTATGGTATGCATATTTTACTGCAATAAAAATTTTTAAGTCCCTTTGAACTTTAGCTATACTAAGTGGTAGTCCATGTGAGCTGGGAGGCCTTAGTTTAAAAACCCAGGAAGATCTGGCAGCAATGGACTAGAAAACCAGGTAAAGCCCTGGAACCAAGGACTGCAAGGAGTAGCTATGGTTGTTTTCTCCCCTACTAGGTTAAAAAGCTACTTGCAAAGTTGTATATACAGTTATAAATATACACAGAAATAATCGCTTGGCCCCAAACACCTTAGGATTTGAGAAAGGGACATCTGCTAATTTTTTTCTTCTTCTAAACTAAGTGTATTCTTGCTCTAATTCTTCTCTCACTGCGATGGCTAAGGATGGGGGTGATGGGTATGCGAAGCACAGCCACGACTGCGTGAAAAAGCCAGCACTTCATACTCAGGGACAAGGAAAACACACCACATGGAGCCCTATGAATTTAAGTTCCTATTATTCAAAGGCACATTATTCTATCCAAGGTTGAAAAAGCATACCTGTATAATATGGAGACAGATACTGCTAATTAAGTTACTGTTGTAGAAAAAAATTGTGTTGGAGGTGGAAATGGAGGAAGAAAAGCTTTGGACTTATTAAAAGGAACAAACACTTCAAGCCTAGTAACAGGCATGGCAGAGCCTCATTAAGTTGGACTTCACCAGTTTGGCATTTGTGTCAAAATTGAGTGCTGGTGTTGAATTTTAGTTTCACTAAATACAATCTTTCTTTCTAGCTATTATTATTATTTATTTATTTATTTATTTTATTTTTGTTACAGAAGTTTCTCCTTTTTTACTCATTGACACCCTTCTCCCCACCCCACCCAACCCTGTCCCTGGCTTTGTTGTCCATGTCCCTTGTTTATGCGTACATGCATATAAGTTCTGTGGCTTATCTCTTCCCACCCCCCAACCACCACTTCTTCTGAGGGTTGTCAGTCTGTATCCAACTTTCACGTCTCTGGGTTTACCTTATTCCTCAGACTGTTATGTTCATTATATTCCACAAATAAGTGAGATCATATGGTATTTGTCTTTCTCTGCTTGGCTTGTTTCACTTAGGATAATACTTTCCAGATCCCTCCATGTCATCTCAAAGGATAAGAGATCTTTCTTTCTTACAGATGCATAGTACTCATTGTGTATATGCACCACAGCTTTTTTATTAAAGAGGCTGTCTTTACTCCACTGTATGCTCTTGCCTCCTTTCTCAAATATTAATTGAGCATAATGTCTTGGGTTTATTTCTGGGTTCTCAGTTCTGTTCCACTGGTCAATATGCCTGTTCTTGTGCCAGTACCAGGCTGTTTTGATTACAGTAGCTTTGTAGTATAACCTGATATCTGGTATTGTGATCCCACCTACTTTGTCCTTCTTTTTTAAGATTGCTGTGGCTATTTGAGGTCTTTTGTGGTTCCATATGAACTTTTGAAGTATTTGTTCTTGTTCTGTGAAGTATGTCGTTGGTATTTTGATGGGGATTGCATTGAATCTATAGATTGCTTTGGGTAATATGGACATTTTAATGAAGTTAATTCTTCCAATCCATGAACAAGGGATGTGCTTCCACTTTTTTATATCTTCCTCTATTTCTTTTTTCAATGTCCTGTAGTTTTATTAGAATAGGTCATTTATTTCTTTGGTTAAGTTTATTCCTAGGTATCTTAATTTTTTTGCCACGATGGTAAATGGGATTGGTTTTTTAGTTTCTATTTCTGTGAGTTCATCATTGGTGTATAAGAATGCCGTCGATTTTTTGACGTTAATTTTGTATCCTGCTACTTTGCCAAATTCATTTATTAAGTATAGTAAATTTTTGATGGAGTCTTTGGGGTTTTCTACGTGTAATATCATGTCATCTGTGAATAATGACAGTTTCACTTCCTCCTTTCCAATTTGGATCCCTTTTATTTTTTCTTCCTGTCTCATTGCTGTGGCTAAGACTTCCAGTAATATGTTAAATAAGACTGGAGAAAGTGGGCATGCCTGTCTTGTTCCTGTTCTTAAGGGAAATGCTTTTAGTTTTTACCCATTGAGTATGACATTGGCTGTAGGTCTTTCATATATGGACTTTATTATATTGAGATAGGATCCCTCTATTCCCACATTGCTGAGCGTTTTTATGTGTGCGGGATTTTGTCGAAGGCTTTTTCAGCATCTATTGATATGACCATGTGATTTTTATTCTTCATTTTATTTATCTGGTGTATCACATTTATTGATTTGCAAATATTGTACCAGCCTTGCATCCCTGGAATGAATCCCACTTGGTCATGGTGAATAATTTTTTTGATATATTGCTGGATCCGATTTGCTAGTATTTTGTTCAGAATTTTGGCATCTATGTTCATCAGGGATATGGGCCTGTAGTTTTCTTTCTTTGTAATGTCTTTTTCTGGTTTTGGAATTAGAATTATGCTGGCTTCATAGAACGAGTTTGGAAGTCTTCCTTCTTCTTGAATTTTTTGAAATAGTTTGAGGAGAATGGTGTTAGTTCTTTTTTGAATGTTCGGTAAAACTCCCCGGTGAAGCCATCCGAGCCTGGGCTTTTGTTTGCTGGGAGAGTCTTGATTACATCTTCAATTTCTTTTGTTGTTATCGGTCTGTTCAAGTTTTCTATTTCTTCCCGGTCCAGTTTGGGAGACTATGTTTTTCTAGAAATTTGTCCATTTCACTTAGATTGTCGAATTTGTTGCCATATAATTGTTCATAGTAGTTGTTAACGATCTTTTGTATTTCTGTGGTGTCAGTTGTTACTTCTCCTCTTTCATTTCTGATTTTGTGTATTTGGGTTCTCTCTCTTTGTTTTTTGGTGAGTTTAGCTAAGGGTCCATCAATCTTGTTCATCTTTTCAAAGAACCAGCTCTTTGTTTCCTTGATCCTTTGAATTGTTTTTTGGGTCTCTATGTCATTTATTTCTGATCTGATCTTTACTATTTCCTTCCTTCTACTTGTTCTGGGGTTTTCTTTATTTTTGCTTTCTAGTTCTTTAAGTTGTAAGGTTAGATGGTCTATTAGAAAATTTTCTTGCTTCTTGAGTTAGGCCTGTAGTGCTATGAACTTCCTGCTCAGAACTGCTTTTGCTGCATCCCATAGATTTTGTGTTGTGTGTTCATTTACATTGGTTTCCAGGAAGTTTTTAATTTCTTCCTTGATCTCCTTGGTAACCCATTCATTGTTTAATAACATGCTATTTAGCCTCCATGTGTTCAAATGTCTTTGCATGTTCTTGTTGCAATTGATTTCTAGTTTCATGCCATTGTGATCTGAGAAACTGCTTGATATGATTTTAATCTTCTTGAACTTGTGGAGACTTAGTTTGTGCCCTAACATGTGGTCTATTTTTGAGAATGTCCCATGTGCACTTGAGAAGAATGTGAAGTCTATAGTTTTGGGATGTAATTCTCTGTAGGTATTATTAAATCCATTTCGTCTAGAGCTTCATTTAGAGTATCTGCTTCCTTGCCAATTTTTTGTCTAGAGGATCTATCCAGTGATGTGAGCAGGGTGTTTACGTCCCCTGCTATGATTGTATTGCTGTCTATTTCTCCTCTGAAGTCCTCCAAAAAATTTTTAATATATGTTGGTGCTCTTATATTGGGTGCATATATGTTTATCAAGGTTATATCTTCCTGTTGGATAGATCTTTTCAATATTATGTAGTGGCCTTCTTTGTCTCTAGGTATGGCCTTCATTTTGAAATCTATTTTATCAGATATGAGTATTGCAACCCCAGCTTTTTTTTCCTTGCCGTTTGCTTGGAAGATTTTTTTCCATCCCTTCACTTTCAACCTATGTGAGTCTTTTGTTGTGAGGTGGGTCTCTTGTAAAAAACATATAGATGAGTCATGCTTTCTTATCCAATCAGCTACTCTGTGTCTTTCTATCAGAGCATTCAATACATTTACATTTAAGGTGATTATTGTTATTATTATTATTTTATCCTCACCTGAGGACATTTTTTCATTTTTTGTTCAGATAGAGTGGGAGGGAGAGAGGGGATGGGAGAGAGAAAGAGAAACATCGACGTGAAAGGGACACATCAAGTGGTTGCCACCCACACGACCCAACCAGGGCCGGGGACAAACTGCAACCAAGGTACATGCCCTTGGTGGAAACAGAACCCATGTCTCTCCTAACCACTGAGCCAAACCGGCTAGGGCATGAAGCCATCTTTTAAAAACTACATTCTTCAAATCTTTTCAATAGTTTCTCAAGGCACTTAGAATAAAACACCAAATTTGTATGGCACCTGGGGCCCTTTGCAATGGGAAGCAGTGCTTTTTCTCCAGCATTATCTCAGTCCACTTGCCTCCCTGCTCTAGAAACACCACCTGTATTGACTTTTTTAGATCCTCAAGCCTTCGTGGAAGGTTGTGCCCTGTTGTCGATCTCCCCTCTTCCCCTTTGTTTAATCTGTGCATGCATAGCCTTCAGGAGTCAGCTAAACACCTCTCCCTCAAGGAGGCCTTTCTGACCCCCAGATTAGACTAGGTCCTTAGCTCTCTGCTTCCACCCACTGCCCAGTGTTCCCTTACTTTCATAACACATATCGCACCCACAGTCATTTGTCCAAATCCATCTTCCCCACTAGAGGCAAGCTATCTTCTGCACTGAGCTTTATGCCTGTTACACAGTAAGCTTTCCTTAAAATTTTGATAAGTGGATTAAATAATAAATGCTTAAAAAAGTAAACATTCATGTATATGCTGCTTAAAAGCACGGACTCTGGAATCAGTCTGCTGGGTTGATATCCCAAACTCCTGAGTTATTAGCAAGGAGACAAATGACTTAAATTTCTTGTGGCTCAGTTATCCCTTTATAAATAGGTATAGCAATGCTACCAACTTCTTGTAACTTGGGGGTAGTTGTGAGCACTGAATAAATTAGTGTGATTAAAGCATTTAGGACATTGTCTGGCACAGAGTAAGCACTCAACAAATATCAGTTTCTTTTATTATCTCATTTACCTGCTCCTACAATCCTAGAAGGAATTATAGTCAGTAAACTGAGTCTTCAGAATTTGAGAATGGGGTAAGAAAAAGGTCACTATCTTGAGACTACCAAAAGGCAACATAAGAAAGCAGGACTTCAGCCCTCAACTGGACTAGTCCGTCCTGCAGATAAAGCTTTGGGAACCATCCAAATGAATCAAGGTAGCAGGATGCATCTTCAGTCCCAGACTCCAAGATTAAAGGAGATAATGTACATTAAGAGCACTTAGAAAACACAAAGTATGATGTAAGTGTTTGTGGTTGCAATTACTGTTAGTAGTAGACTAATTCTATTACCCAATCAATAATATTATGACTGTCTGAAGCAACATAATTGTAGTCACAAGGACCTATAAGAAGGGCAGAGGAACTAAAGCGAGAAGGAAGAAACTGGTAATGTTTATCCAGCCAAATCCAATCAAAAGAGATGCTCACATGAGACAAAAGAGGTAAACATTATGGAACAAAGTTTTTCCTGACCCTTTGCAAATACCTAGGTTCTAATTGTCCATGCTTATCAAGCAAGTACATTTCCTTTTAACTGTTTTTCAGATACCAGGAAAATAAGTAACTTGGATACTAATTACTAGAAAGTAAATAAATGTGTATTAATTCAGTCTTCAAATACTTCTTGAGTCCATAGTATATGGCAGGCACCAGACAGTGTTAACAGTAGTAAGTAGTTCCTGCCCTCATGTTACAGTCCAGAGGGGAGACAGACAAACCAGGAATAACATAATAAAAACATCTCATTCTAAGTGCTATAGTAGACTAGAAGATTAAAAAGGTTTTTCTAATACTTTAAGTGGAGCTAGGAGTTAACCAGACAGTGGAACGCAGGGAAAACTGTCAGACAGAAGGTAGCAAAGAGCTTGGAGTATTTGAGAATCTGAAAGGCCAACAGGTTGGAAGAAATTAAGAGAGAGAAGGGTCACATGAAAAGAGCCTGCAGGGGTAGCAGGGACGAGATCACAAAGGGCCTTAGAGACAACTTGGAGGCAGTTTGGATTTATTTTTAGTATAAACATAAGATTAGACATGATGACATTTGTGCTTTTAAAAAAATCCTTCTGGTTGTTGCATAAAGAATGAATTGGAGGCAATCAATTAAAAATGGAGAGATCAAGTAGGAGAATTTTATAAATCCATTCAAGGGATAATGGTAACTTGAATAAGAGTGGTGGCTGTAGACAGAAGAGGACCAATTTGTGATATGTTTAGAAAATAGGATTACTAGGACTTGGTGATTGATTGTATGTAGGGGAAGAGCTTAAAGAGCAAGTTCTAGGATTATGGCTTGAGCATTTGGGTTGAAGAGTCACCATCCATTCACTAAAATGAGCAAGGTTACAAGAGCAATCAATTAAAAATGGTTCTGAGTGTGAATGTAGATGTTATGAGGTGAACAAGAGTTCAGTTTGATTATCTTAAGTTTGAGAAGCTTGTGAGATCTCTCAGGGAAAATGTCAAGTGGCCATTTTTATGTATGGCAATGAAGTTTAGTAGAAAGGTTCCAATTTTCCTGGACATTTGGAGGTAATTGGTGTATAAAAAGCATTTGAAACCTTGGATTAGGGACAAAATGTAGAAAAGAAGCAAAGAGAACCACCTGTCTCATGAGTCAGATTCTTACAACCTATCAGCTCTAGGTATGCTAATAAGATCGGGTTTCTGAACTGGAATGACTTGATGATCAGTTTTTCATCCACAGTGATTCCAGAAAGGTAATTAGCCAGACAAGCAGCAGAACATTCCATGTATGAAAACTCTATTCTAAAACTCAACAGATACTGTTATCCCCATTTTACAGAGGAAAAAGTGAGACTATGGAAGTTTAAAAGATTTGGGAAAATTGCAAATCCATTGAGTGACAGACAAAACTGAGACTAAATTCAGTACATGTAAGTGCGTTAAGGTCTCTTTTCACCCTTCAGGAACAGATCCCTACAATCACCACAAGCTTGTGAAGAATTACAGAAGTCCATGATCCTGGTGGGAAGACTATAGAACAAAGACAGCTATTAGACAAAATTAAATTATAAACCTGTGGGAAGAAGAGATCATCATGAACTCAGGAAGTTCATAAAGTGTCTGTGGGTGTGTGGTCTGTGAAGGCAAAGGAGGAGTGAGGTAGTTGAAAGGGAGAGGTGGAAAACTCAGATTTAAGAATAGAATGATCAAGCTGCAGAGCACAGCGGGGTGTGGAAAAGAGCCAGTGGCAAATGGGTTTCATTTTACAAGTCAAGTTGAATAGATTGGTAGTGGCTCAATGCAGGGAGGTTAGCAAAATCCAAAGGCAAGGGCAGCCCGGCCCAGCCAGGTGGCTCAGTTGGTTGGAGCATCCTCTAGTCCCATACACCAAAAAGGTTGCAAGTTCAATTCTGATCAGGGCACATATCTAGGTTGTGGGTTGGTCCCTGGTTGAGATGTGTTAAGAGGCAATGGATTGATGTTTCTCTCTCACATTGATGTTTTTCTTTCTCTCTGAGTATTATATGTTAATTAATTGACTACTTAATTAAAGTGGAGGCAGAGCAGCATAGCCACCTTTCCCAGACTAGAGGATCTGTGTCAGTGATCAACAAATATCATATTTGGATAGCTAAAGTAAAGTCAGGTTTTATCTACCTAGAAAGCTGGGTCCAAAATGTTGGATATAGTTTAGAATCCACAAGGACCCTTTGTAGATTGAAGAAAGAGGAAATACCATAAAATCTTCAGGGAAATTTATATGTTGCTGATGGTATGCTGTATAAAATAAAAAGGGAAAGGACTGGAATCCTAGCAGAAAATTGGGAGCTGTTTGCTTGATGTAAATTAGTGGCTTTTCAAACTTTTTTAAAGCAGGGAATCCTTTCTAAAAATTAAATCTTATGTGAAATTTCAATGTATAAAGCAGGAGAAAAGAGTGTTTTTTAAAAATTAGGACAATGTATTTTATAGTTTTTAATGTATAACATATGATTATAATAAAGTCAACTGAAAGATAAAGGAAGTTGATTAAATAAACACAAAAGTTTTACCTCTAGGATGATAGAAGAGCGTTGCATTCTTGTGTTAGCTTTAGCATCCAAGCATCCAATTTATTTTTTTACAACCAATTTATTTCTGAATTTTATTTTGGTTTTACAGTAGCAAGGAAACCCTGATACACATTGATTCACATAGAGAAATACTAGTATATGGTAATTTTTGTTTGTTGTGTATTTTACAATTTGCCTGCCATCACAGGACACTCCTCAACTAAACTAATCCAGAAGGTAGTGTTGTAGGAATTTTGTTATTCTTAATAAAAATATGAATAGCAAGAAGCATCCAAAGCAAATAAGTGTATAGCCACCTACAGTGTGAGAGTCTCGTGACTGGCCCCAGTACAGGCTGTCTGCCACCGTACCATCACCGTGGCACGAGAAGCCCGAGGCCATGAAAGAAGCTCCTGAGTCTGGCCAGGCAGCCGTTGAAGTGCTGTGTGCCTGCACCATGGTAGTGGCCAAGTTCGCAGTTTTGCATGAGCAGGTGTGGGCAGACTGAAAGTGAAAAAAAGAGAATTGTACAGTTTCAGCGTTCCTAATATCTAAGGCTTTGCATTTGTGTTTGAATCCACTGGTGCCACAATTCTTTATTGTATTTGTATTGCTCTGAAGAAGAGAAACTGGGGTGTGGGGTGGGGTGGGGGGAGAAAGAGGTGACAGGTCTGAGACTTTCTAGCTATGGAAGCATTTTTGTAATTTATTTAGTAATAGGCATGGATTAACACAGATCACTTACAAACTAAGCGAGCAATTCTGTTTTGTAATACAAACATTTTCCATATTCCATGCCCTGTGGTGAAAGGAGCTTTATATTTAACAGGGAATTTCAAAAGTGCTGCTAATTTTCTTCCTTAGATTAAGAAGACTGTTGTGGATCATTTATATTCCAGAAATTTCAGGACCCCAAGTAGCAAACAGACTTGGGGATTTAGGTGTCATCTACATTTAAATATATTTAGGGTCTGTCTTTTGCTATTGTCAGGAGGTTTACTTGTTTGTTTGTTTGTTTGTTTGGTTTTAATCCTCACCCGAGGACATTTTTCCATTTTTTGTTCAGACAGAGTGTGAGGGAGGGAGAGGAAGAGAGAGAGAGAGAAACATCGACGCGAAAGGGACACATCTAGCGGCTGCCACCCACACAACCCAACCAGGGCCGGAGACAAACTGCAACCGAGGTACGTGCCCTTAGCGGGAACCGAACCCGGGTCTCTCTGGACCGCAGGCCGACGCTCTAAACGCTGAGCCAAACCGGCTAGGGCTACTTGTTTGTTTTTGTGTCTTAGACAGAAAAGGAATCTTTACGAGTAGCAAAAACTATTTACATAAAATAATTTTTTATTTTTCAATCACAGTTGACATACAATATTATATTAATTTCAGGTGTACAACATGGTGATTAGACATTTATATAACTTACGAAGTGATCACCCTGATAAATCTAGTATCTATCTGACACCATACACAGTTATTACAATCTTATTGACTGTATTCCCTATGCTATACTTTACATCCCTGAAAACTATTTACATTTACTGAGATATCAAATTAATATTTCATTTTCCAAAGTTACAAAATTAAAAATTCAGTTTTCCTTGAGTTTAAATTAGTAATCATGTTATGCAAATTAATAATTAATCTGTCATTTTCCTTTGATTAATATTTGATTAGCTCATGTTAAAGAAACAGTCAATACAAATTTGGATAATTAAATCCCCTTAAACATTTTTAACTGCATTTATAAATTTGAGTTGAATTTTATTTTAAACATTTCAAACGCCTACAGAGCAAATGCATAACTTAATGAGCACTTCTCCAAGTGCTTAAATAATGCTTATAAATCTAATGCATCAAAGGCATAAATATGGCAAATTAAATTCTCTTAACCATTCCAATTACTTAAAAAAAAGAAGAGTGTTAATACTGGAAGAAATGTCCCTGGCTGGTTTGGCTTAGCAATTAGAGTGTTGGCCTGCAGACCAGAGAGTCCCAGGGTCGGTTCCCGCTAAGGGCACGTACTTCGGTTGCAGTTTGTCCCCAGCCCCAGCGGGGTTGTGTGGGTGGCAACAATTCCATGTGTCTCTCTCATGTTAATGTTTCTCTCTCTCTTCCTCCTTCTTTCCCTCCTGCTCTGAGGATAAATGCAAAAATGTCCTAGGGTGAGGATAAAAACAAAAAACTGTAAGAAATGAAGAAACTGCCTTGGTCGGTTTGGCTCAGCGGTTAGAGCGTCGGCCTGTGGTCCAGAGAGACCTGGGTTTGGTTCCTGCTAAGGGCACATACCTCGGTTGCAGTTAGTCCCCGGCCTGGTTGGGTCGTGTGGGTGGCAGCCACTCGATGCGTCCCTTTCACATCGATGTTTCTCTCTCTCTTTCTCTCTCTCTTCCTCTCTCTCCCTCCCGTTCTATCTGAACAAAAAATGAAAAAAATAAGAAATGAAGAAACTGGAAAGAGAAGGCAGTGTGACAGGCACACTGATATGAGGCCTTAAAGATGTGCCATAAGGAACTGGTACTAAGAGGTCTGGAAATGGGGTTCTCTGAAATTAGAATCACATGTCTACTTCAGCACACACATGCCCAAACCCCAGCTGGACCTACTGAATCTCATCTGCTGTGAATATTTTGAAAAGGCTCCCTTGTTGATGTTGCCCAAGTCTCCCCAAAAGTTCTGCCTGCCCCACCCCAACCCCATGCCTTACACCCTCAGCCTGCTTGAGAATCGCTGGCTGGAGCGCAGGGAAGAGACGTAGATTCGATAGTAATCACCTAGATAGTATCTTCCTTGTAAGCAACTCCCATGGAGGAGAGGAGAGCACCAAGGCTTGGGAGGACACCCAAAGGGAGGAGGCAGAAGTAAGAGAAGCCTAAAAAAGAAAGTATGGAATTCTATAACTATGTCTTAGACAAAATAATAAAGTCATAAAACTTACCTTTTGCACTTAGCACATATGAGACACCAAGGCCTGGATTTCTACTCCCTTCCTCCCCCAAATATGTATATATATTTATTATCAAATGCCTTAGAATAGAAATCTGGTGTTGAAAAACTCTATATTTGAATTCTGAAATGAATGCAGTGAGGGTTTAACCAATACCTATGTATATTTAAATATATACATTACAGGGTTCAGGTAGAGATTTTATCAAAAGGGAACTCTGTCCTGAATGACAAAGAAACTCAATGTATCTTTTTTTTCTTTCTTTTTCTCTTTTCTGTCTTCCCTTTGTTTTTTTTAATGCCTAGCATTGAGTGAGGCACTGTGGAGGTTATAAAAGAAATTCAGGTGAGCCCTGGCCAGTTTGGCTCAGCGGTTAGAGCGTTGGCCCGCAGACTGGAGAGTCCAGGTTCAGTTCCTGCTAAGGGCACGTACCTTGGTTGCAGTTTGTCCCCGGCCCCGGTTGGGGTCATGTGGGTGGCAACCAGTCGATGTGTCTCTCCCACATCAATGTTTTCTCTCTCCCTCCCTCCTTCTCCCTCTCCCAGTCTATCAGAAGATAAATGCAAAAAAAAAAAAAAAAAAATGTCCTCAGGTGAGGATTAAAAAAAAAGAAATTCAGGTGATAAAATTTAAGTGGGGAGATGAGTCTAACTCAAATGTAACAATAAAAGCAATAAGAGAACAGGTACAATCAAAGGCTAGGTGGATTGCAACAATCTGTGGACTGAGTGGGAGAGAGAGAAAGGTTTCTGCCTGGTGGGAGAGGCAGGTTGGGCTCTATGAGATGCAAAGGCATCAGCTGACGTTCACAGACTGGGTAGGACACCCAGCCCAATCCAGACACAGAGGCCTCTGTATACAGTGGGGGAAAGACCCATTAGAGAAATACTGAAAATTATGGGTCAGCTGACCACATTTTCATAAAAATATCAGAACACATGGGTTGACACACGGTCTAACAACAGGAAAGAATATTTTTAATTAAGGCTGTCCCAGAAAATCTAGAACATATGGTTACTGTTTTTACAGGCCAAGAAAATCCTAACTACAAGAGAGGGCTGACCTGACCAACCCTGGGTAGGCGAGAAGCTGCTCAATTATTCCCGACAGTCATCAGTTAGCATTCTTCATTAAGGTTTCTATTAATCTTTTCAGAGAAGAAGTCAGTGCCTGAGCAATAAAAGACAAGCTGGAGAATTTATATTCAGATTTCTTAAATTACGTTCTTTAATATTCTTTCAATTACCTCAAATAATTTTTGTAGTGGGTGGGGTATAAATAATGAATGTAAAAATGTTTCCATTGCCTGGGGTGATACAATAAAATCTAATTTGAAGTAGGATTTCTGTGAGAAAAAGAGAACATCCACACCCAAGAGTTCTCAGGCATCTTAGCAGAGCCCTCATTTATATTGAAAAATACCAAGATTGTTATATGTAATTTTGACCTTTCTTTCCCTGATGTCTCGTTGTTTTTCTTGCTATTTTAATAGCTTGCTGTCTGGAATAAAATACATGCCATAAACTTCCTTATCCAGTTTTGCAATTTAATAATCTTAGCAGTTATTGGAAAATAAACAGTTTTAAGGGCTTAAACTTAAGTCTTGGCAGGTTAAATCATCTTCCATTTCATCGTTCAGTAAATCCCAGAGCTCAGAGATTACTTGCCAACTCATTCTGAATATTATCAAGGAGGTGCACATTTTTCTCCTTTTATGGTCAGTGAATAAATTGACCAAGATGATGTGGTAATCATTGTTGAAACACAACAACAAAGCCACACATTTGAACAACTGTCCTTTGTTTCTAAAACAAAATCTTGTATATTTCTGATAAAAGCAAAAATATATGTCTTTAATGAGATTTCCTGGATACTGGAGGTGTTTATTTTTTCCCAGTTTTCCACTATTATTTCGGGTCTCAAAAGAGACATTTAAAGACAGAGCCCAACTTAATTAGCTAGAGTTGTTTAAAAGGGGGAAACACCGCAACACACAGCAATAGAAAGGAAATGTTTTGCAACCATTAAAATAACAAATTATATTCAGCCTTAAAAAAGAATGAATTCTGACACAGGCTAGGATATGGATAAACCTTGAAGACATTATGCCAAGTGAAATAAGCCAGCCACAAAAGGACAAATACTGTATTATTGCACTTACATAGAGGTACCCAGAGCAGTCAGTCCTAGAGACAGGAAGTAGAATGGTGGCGCCGGGGCTGCAGTGAGAAGAGATGGGAGGCTCCTGTTTAACAGTTAGAGTTTCAGTTTTAGACAATGAAGCCCGTCTGGAGATGGATAGTACTGGCTGCACCACAGTGTGACTCTGTTTCATTCCGCTGATCTGTACACTTAAAAGTGATTAAGATGCTAAATTTTATGTTATGTATATTTTCCCAAGATTTTTTAAATCAAAAATTTAATTATGAATAAACTTCTAGATATTCATATCACCAGTGATCTACCTGAATAAAAACTTTCTGTCCCAATTCCCAAAACTAAGTCCAAAGCGGACAGGTGAATTATCCATGGCCTTTGGAGAACTCAGTCAAGTCCTAAGTCCTCAATAGATGCAGGTGGTGACGATGGTGTGACAGTTATCTTCCTTGTGTAAGTAAATATCAATACATTTTAATACTATTTCATATAATCATAGCTAAATTTCTCGAGTATTTGCTATATTCTGAGTATTAAAATCCTAGCAACCCTCTCAGATTTTATATATGAGTAAAGGAGTCTCAGAGAAATCATTTGACCTCCATGACCAGCTACTAAGTGATAGGTCTGTGATATTAATCATGCCAGCCTGGCCCAGGGCCCACACTTACAAGCTATAGTATAAAGCAAGTTTTTGGAAAACAAAGGAGCGTAGTGTAAATACTACTATTTTCATGGGTAAAATCTCTTTGTTCAACCTTTCATTTCCTTTTTTTTTTTTTTATCCTCACCCAAGGACATTTTTCCATTTTTTGTTCAGATAGAGTGGGAGGGAAAGAGAGAGAGAGAAACATCGACGTGAAAGAGACACATCGAGTGGCTGCCACCCGCACGACCCAACCAGGGCCGGGGACAAACTGCAACCGCAGTACATACCCCTAGCCAGAACCGAACCCAGGTCTCTCTGGACTGCAGGCCGACGCTCTAACCACTGAGTCAAACCAGCCAGGGCTCAACCTTTCATTTCTTCGGTAAACATTTATTAAGCACTTACTATGTTTCCAGATAATGTGCCAAGTGCTAGAGATTAATAAAACTATAGGACATGGTCTTACAGTCCAATAGAGAGAGAGAGAAATGAAAGGTACATGAGAAAGGATGATCAAGATGTCAGGTCACAAAGATGGCTCAGTTCTACCTGGAGTGGGACTCTGTTTTTTCCCTTTGTATTCTCTTAGAAATATTTCAACGCTTTAATTTCACTGATATGATATAACTAGATTGGGCAACAGAGTAAAGTAAAATAGGCATCAGAAGATATTGAGATTCTGAGGATTTGAGATACAAGAAGATAAAAAATAAAATAAAATAAAATAAAATAAACTCTCTAGAAGGTGTACATTAGCTACAAGGAAGCCAGCTAGAAAGGCTGGGTTACAGGTTGAGAATATTAGGAGAAAAATGTAATAATAATGATAAAGGTAATCAATAAGCAATATTTAGTGTATATAGTAGTATAAACTACAAAATAATTCAGGGTCATGTGCTTTGTTAAGGATCCTACAGTCTAACAGGGAGAAAAAAGATACAAATAAGAAGCATTTTTAAACCAATAATTCATATGGACAAATTACCACAACATGAAAGATATGTAGGTAGTAATCAGAGATGAGACAGAGGAATAAAAACAATAAGATCCCAGAGTTTTGGAGTCCAATTTGGAAATAAAGGAGGGATAGTGTTGGGGAAGAGGAAAAAGGACATTGCAAACTGGGAAGAGTGACAACAAAGCCCTGGACACTGTAACTAACTGAGTCCTGTCAAGATTCACATGAGCCCTGGCCGGTTTGGCTCAGCTGTTACAGCGTCGGCCTGCAGTCCAGAAAGAACCGGGTTCGGTTCCCGCTAGGGGCACGTACTTTGGTTGCAGTTTGTCCCTGGGCCTGTTTGGGTCGTGCGGGAGGTGGCCACCCGATGTGTCCCCTTTCACATCGATATTTCTCTCTCTCTCTCCCGCTCCCACTCTATCTGAACAAAAAATGGAAAAGTGTCCCTGGCTGAGGATTAAAAAAAAAAGACTCACATAAGAATGTTACGAAGAGGCAAGCCGTGAAACAGACTGCCCTACAGGTGACTGTTCACAGATGACATGGAGGGATCCAGGGGAACGAGAAATATCTACAAGTTCATGGAAGAACACCTAAAAATATACTTCGAAGTCACATGAATTTAATTTTGCTAGTCATTGAAAGGGGAATCACTACAATTGTATAGATCCAGCTAGCCAAAGGCTGAACTTCAAATAGGTCAGCTGTTTTCCTTATTAGATTGTAATCACACAGAAGGGCTCCAACTTGTCATAGAGCCCTCACTCTTGTCTCTGAACTAGACACGGGGCAACTGACAGGACCTAAGTCTGAACACGGTGTGGGAAAGGAGTCGACAGGGAAAGTCTGCGCTGAAAAGTCTAATAATAGCAGCTCGCACATACTGTACATGTTGCTGTGCACCAGACACTGTTCTAAGGGCTCTTCAAGGGTCCGTTTATTTCATCTTCACAATCCTGCTGAGGTGGAAAGTGCCAGAGCCCAGGGCCTGAACCACTGTTACTCTGCTTTTCTGCTGCTTTTCAAAGTATTACATAAAATTCTGTCTGTTCTGGGAACCGAGGGACAGTTAGTTATATATATGTATGCAATATAACAAACATTTTTCAACTGTGATCTGTGCAACCTCAAGAATCTGTGTTATTTTTAATGAATTTAATGAATTTACTTATAGCCTGCCACATGCCATAAAGGATTTGAGACCAGAAGAAACACAGGAAGTGGATTCTGAATAAGGTAGAGTCTATATCTGGTACCATCAAGAAGTATTCTTCTGAATTTTGAAATTGATTGACAGTGAACCCACAGAGAGTTATTGGGTTGGATAGAATTTTTTCCTCAGACCCCTGTTTATTTATAGCTCTAGAGACTTAGAACCTTCTTGGGAGTCAAGGTATAAACTAATCTGGAAACTCAGCAGGTGTCAACTCAATCTGTGCTCTGAAAGATAATGAATGACTTTGTAATATCAGGTATCAAAGAATAAATATTCACTTTCTGACACTTAGAAGAGATGATAAATTTAAAACATCAATCTCATTTCATCATAACTGATGAAAATTTGTTCAGTTCCTGTTGTTAACCTGTTAAATAAAGAAGCTAAAAACATACAAACACACTGAAAAAGAAGACTTGACGTTGCAAGGGTTATAGAGTATAAACAACACTGTTGCCTAGGAACAACCAGTAGTGCTCGGAGTGTGATGATAATGTTTGGTGTTTGAGCACAGCTTTTCCAGCCCCGATGCTATTGCTTATTTAATTGTTATATGTTATGGGCTGAGTTGTGTCTCACCCAACTTCATAGGATAAAGTTCTAACCTCAGCACGTCTGACCCCTCAGAAGGTTATTGTATTTAGAGATAAGATCTTTAAAGGGATAAGCCAGGTCTCTCTGGTCTGCAGGCCAATGCTCCAACCACTGAGCCAAACCAGCCAGGGATCATTTCTGTTCTTTTAAGTCACCCGGTCTGTAGTGCTTTTTTATGATAGCCCTGGAAAGTGAATGCACTGTACCTTCACTAGACTGTAAGCTTCGTGTGGGTTGGCCTGTGTCTGGATGTCTTCTCTACCCTTGTATCCCCAGGACATATCATGGGCTAGATGCACAGTAAATGCTTAATAAATATTGTTGAATAGCTGACTGTAGTTGGATGTCTTGGCCCATTTTACTGGAGTACAGGCTTGTAACCATTACTAAAAGTGATAAAAAGGAATTTTTTCCTTTACCAAAAAATAACTTTATATTCATGAAGACTTTTATTTATTTTTATTTTTTTTATTTTTTTTAATCCTCACCTGAGGACATTTTCTCATTTTTTTGTTCAGGTAGAGTGGGAGGGAGAGAGAGGAACAGAGAGAGAGAGAGAGAAACATCGATGTGAAAGGAACACATCGAGTGGCTGCCACCGCACAACCGACCAGGGCTGGGGACAAACTGCAACCGAGGCACGCGCCCCTAGCGGGAACCGAACCCGGGTCTCTCAGGACCGCAGGTCGACGCTCTAACCGCTGAGCCAAACCGGCCAGGGCTATATTCATGAAGACTTTTAAAGATGATGCCCATCCAGCCCTGGCCAGTATGGCTGAGTTGATTGAGCACCGTCCTGTGCACCAAAAGGTCACTGGTTTGATTCCTAGTCCGGGCATATATAGTTTGGTCCCTGGTTGGGGTGCATGCTGGAGGAAGCCAATCAATGTTTCTCTCTCACATTGATGTTTCTCTCTCTCTCATTCTCTTTCTCTCTCTTTCTCACTCTCCCTTCCTCTGTCTCTAAAATCAATGAAAAACAGAGACTTCCCGTCAAGATGGCGGTGTAGGTAAACACAGTGTCCTCCCACAACCACGTCCAAGTTACAACTAAACTACAGAACAACCATCATTCAGAACTGCCTGAAATCAAGCTGAATGGAAGCCCTACAACTACGAAATTAAAGCAGCAGCCACATCGAGACTGGTAGGAGGGGCGGAGGCGCGAGGGCTGGTGGTGAGACGGGCTGGTCCCACACCACGCGTGGGGGATAAAAATCAGGAGGACACCTCGGCTGGGAAGGTCCTTCCTGAGGACTGAGGGGTCCCCGTCCCACACCAGGTGCCCCGCTCAGGGTTCCAGTGCCAGGAAGAGAATCCCCATAACTTCTGGCTGGAAAAACCAGCGGGAACTGAGGCTCAGGGAAGCTGAAGCGGCTGGAGCCCCAGGCAGCTCCCTAAAGGGCCCGCGCACGGACATATCAGACTCTCTCCCTCTAAGCTTAGAGGGGAGGCAGCTCGAGGGGCGCCAGAGACATACAGGGAAGAACTGAGCTGTTTGGCACTGGAGCAAGGGCTGGAGAGGGGGCTTTCTCCAGGACAAACGTGCTGTCAGAGGCATTTGTTTCTTTGGTGAGCCCTTCCCTGGGGCGACAGACAGCCGCCATATCTGGGACTCCAGCAACCTGGCTCACACTGGTAGCCCCGCCCTGATGACTCCCTGAGGCCCCACCCTTCCCCGCCCCGCCCAGCTTTCAGGCCCACTCAAGCTGTTGGCACTTGCTTAACCATAGGATTGGCCTGTCTTGGATCCTGCTTCAGGTTTTCCCTGAATTTTTTCAAACAAGCAGCATCTGGTCTCAGCTAGCCCCATACCTCTCATTAAGTAATACACTGAAACAAACACAGGGAGGCAGCCAAAATGAGGAGACAAAGAAACAGGTCCCAAATGAAAGAACAGAACAAAACCCCAAGAAAAGAACTAAGAGAAATGGAGATAAGCAACCTAACAGATGCTGAGTTCAAAATACTGCTTATAAGGATGCTCAATGAACTTAGTGAGAACCTCAGTGAACTTAGGGAGGGCCTCAAGAGCATAAAAAAGGACCAGTCAGAAATGATGGATGCACAGTTAGAAATGAAGGAGGCATTAACTGAAATAAAGAATAATTTACAAAGATTCAATAGTAGAGTACGTAAATCCAAGAAGCAAACCATCGATTTGGAATATAAGGAAGCAAAAAATGCCCAATCAGAACAGCAAAAAGAAAAAGGAATCCCAAAAAAATAATGATAGTGTAAGGAGCCTCTGGGACAACTTCAAGCATGCCAACATTCACATCTTGGGGGTGCCGGAAGGAGAAGAGAGAGAACAAGAAATCGAAAACCTGTTTGAAACAATAATGGCAGAAAACTTTCCTAACTTGGTGAAGGAAAGAGACAAACAAGTCCAGGAAGCACAGAGAGTCCCAAACAAGATGAACCCCAAGAGGCCCACACCAAGATACATCATCATCAAAATGCAAAAGGTTCAAGACAAAAAGAGAATCTTAAAAACAGCAAGAGAAAGGCAGCTAGTTACCTACAAGGGAGTTCCCATAAGGCTGTCTGCTGATTTCTCAAAAGAAACTTTGCAGGCCAGAAGGGAGAGGCAAGAAATATTCAGAGTGATAAAAAGCAAAAACCTACAACCAAGATTACTCTATCCTGCAAAGCTGTCATTTAGAATCGATGGCCATATAAAGAGTTTCCCAGACAAGAAAAAGTTAAAGGAGTTCATCACTACCAAACCATTACTATATGAAATGATGAAGGGTCTTTTTGAAGAAAAAGATAAAATAGATGAACAAACAAAATGGCAATGAATACATATCTATCAACAATGGAATCTACAAACAAAATGAACAGGTAGAACAGAAACATTCTCATAGATACAGAGAACATTTTGTTGGTTGCCAGTTGGGAGGGGGGTTGGGGGAATGGGTGAAAAAGGTGAAGAGATTAAGAAGTACAAATTCATTGCTAGACTGACAAACCTCAAAGGGAAAGGGGTTGGGGGGGGGGGGAGAAATAAACCAAAGAACTTATATGCATAACCAATGGACACAGACAATAGTGTGGGAAAAGGAGGGAGGGGGACGGGAGTGGGGAGGAGAGAGAGGGTCAATGGGGGAAAAATGTGGAACATCTGTAATACATTCTACATTCAACAATAAAGATTTAAAAAAAAAAATGACAGGCTGGAAAGAAGAAAGATGTCATACAACTTTGAATTTGCCTCTGTTTCTAGATCACACCATATTACACTACAAATTAATATTTTTTAAAGTCTGCCAAAATCTTATGGTTCCTCTGACAAAATTTCATTAAGTATTTTGGTAGAGGTTCAAAGCATTCATTTATTAAATGTAAACCAGAGATGTTAAAAAATAAAAATAAATAAATAAATAAATAAATAAATAAATAAATAAATAAATTGAATGAAAAACATTTAAAAAAATTTTTTTAAATGTTCATCTATTGTGAAAATAGCAATATAAAGAAGAAAAAATTTAGAACTCTGCTGCTTAGTGATAACCACTTTAAATTTTGACATTTTCTAATTTTTTTCTATACATATACATATTTTAACACAGTGGAATAATATTGCATCACTTACCTTGTCACATTTTCCTCAAATCGTTAAAATACTCCATAAACATTTTAAATGCCCCCAAATTTATAATATCATGTGTATCTTTCATAATTGAAATCATCATTTTTAGACATTTAGGTGTTTCTAAATTTTCCATTATAATTAGCTCTGCAGTCTTTGTGTGAAAAAGTTTTTATCCACTTTCCCAAATTCTTTTAAGAATGACAGCATAGCACTGTAATTATTGATTCAAATTGTATGGCCATTTGAACCAATTGTTAAAGCAATTGATTGCTTTTTGAAAAAAAGTAAGCCAATTTGTACTCTCACAAGCAGTCTATGAGATTTCCCATCACATTTTACCCTTAGGTATGATTTTTACTACTCTTATTAATTTGATAAGATAAAATGGCATCTGTTATTTTAATTTCATCCTTTGAATATTAATGAAGCTTTCCATTATTCTCCATGTATTAGTCATTTATAATCTTTCCTTTTTAATTGTCTGTGTGTGCCTTTTGAAAGGGGCTTTTCTGAATGCTTTTTATGAAGTCGTTTTCTAGCTAGGCCCCTTCTGCAATATTGCCTGCCCCTCAAGAGGCCTATGCTTCTAAGTTGGATAGTTGACACATCCTAGGCTGACCCAGAATCTTCTCACTGGCTGCTGCACTGTAGTGAAGTCTTCACTGTTCTGAATCGACAGAGAAACTTGTTACAATTACTCCCTTCTTACTAACAAAATTTCGATATCTCAAGTTCATATGGATATATTTAATTTAACCATTTAAGTCTGAAAAGAGCTTTCTTTGTGAAATGAAAAGAAAGTTCTCACTTCAAAAATAAATGAAATTTTTGTGAGGAAGGCAGGTTTAACCATCTAAGTCTGAAAGCAGTTTTCTTTGTGAATGAAAAGAAAGTTATCTGATGATTAGTGATGCTGAACATCTTTTCATATGTCTATTGGCCTTCTGTATGTCCTCTTTGGAGAAGTGTCTATCAGGTCCTTTGCTCATTTTTTAATTGAATTGTTTATTTTTTGCTGTTGAGTTTTATAATTTCTTTATAAATTCTGGATATTAATCCCTTATCAGATATATCGGGGAATATGTTCTCCTATTCGTGGGTTATCTTTTCATTTTGTTGATGGTTTCCTTCACTGTGTAAACCTTTTTAGTTTGAGTAGTCTCATTTTTTTTTTTTTTAATTTATTTCCCTTACACCAGGAGATATATCAGAAAAGATATTGTTAGAAAATGCAAATTAAAACAACAATGAGATATCACCTCACACCTGTCAGAATGGCTACCATCAATAAATCAACAAACAACAAGTGTGAGGAGGTTGTGGAGAAGGAACCCTCGTGCACTGTTGGTGGGAATGCAGACTGGCACAGCCACTGTGGAAAGCAGTATGCAGTTACCTCAAAAAATTAAAAATGGAACTGCCTCATGACCCAGTAATTCTACTTTTGGGAATATCCTAAGAAACCCAAAACATAAATTAGAAAGAATATATGCACCCCAATGTTCATTTCAGTATTATTTACAATAGCCAAGATTTGGAAGCAGCCCAAGTGCCCATCAGTAGATAAGTGGATAAAATAGTTATGGTACATTACACAATGGAATACTACTTAGCTGTAAAAAGGAAGAAAATTTTATCCTTTGTGACAGCATGGATGGACCTGGAGAACATCATGCTAAGTGAAATGAGCCAATCAAAAAAAACAAGTACCGTATGATTTCATTCATATGTGGAATTTAATGAACAAACAGAACGGGAAAAACAGATACAGATTTATAGATAGAGAGCAGGCTGACAGCTCTGGTTGAGGGGTGACGTCAGGGAGGATTGAGCGAAAAAGAAAAAAAAGAGTAGAAAGAACTCATAGATACCAACAACAGTGTAGTGATTGTGGAAGGAGAGGGTAGGGGGAGGTGGAGGAGGGCAGATGGGGAATAAATGGTGATGAAAAATAAATAAATAAAATAAAATAAAATAAAAAGTTCTCACTTAAAAGAACAACAATAAAATTTTTGTGAGGAAAGCAGGTAGCTCTCTACTTCCAACATAATTTTTGTTTAAATGCTCTATTTCTAGTACGGTTCAGATTGACAAACTTCAGGGGAGGAGGCAGGGGGAAGGATGAGATAAAGCTTACATGCATGTATGCATAACCAATGGACATAGACAACAATGCTTGGGGGTGCAGGACCGGGAAGAGGGTGTCTGGGGGGGGGGGAGGAGAAACATCTGTAACAAAAATAAATTAATTAATTTTAAAAATTAATAAAAATAAAAAATATTTTAAAAATAAATGCTCCTATTTCTCAACTGCATTTATTAAATTCAGGACACAGAGGAAGTTAAAAATACATACATTTGTCTACTGATTTATTCTAAAATTTACACCCATAGTAAAACAAAATGTGATGACTTGAATAAACCTTAGAGGACTAATCGCATGCCTATATGTTCAGACAAGGGAAGCTTCAACATTCTTGTTTTTTAACGCTATGGTTGGCTGCAGAGCTGTTATAGAGAAATTGACTAGATCAGTTAGATTTTGCAGGAATATGGATGATAATGAACAGCTGAAGGAAGCCAGTCAAGTATGATGAAATAAAGATCACGCAACTCTTAATCCTTTAATCTGCTTCTTTTTGACGCCCTTGCTATCTTTGCTCTTAGTCTCCTAGACACAGTAGAAGAGGTGTCCTGGCCTTTCCAAGGATAACCCCTGCCCCTCCCTTCTTCATCCTCTCCCCTCACACCTCCGGATGTCATCTGTTTCTTCCCTGTCTTGTGTTGTCATCCTTCCCTCTCCATCTGTTCCTCAAGCTAAAAATACATTTGACTTTGCTTTTCCTAAAAAAAAAAAAAGCTTCATTCTAGGCTTTCCTAGCTAACATTACCCTATTTGTCCCCTTTCCAAACTCCTTGAAATGTACCCTGTGTTTTTCTTTTCCTCCAATTTCCTTCCTACACACATACATTAAGGTAGCTGCTGCTTTGACCCCACCCCACCTCCACTTAGGTTTGCCTGTTCTTGAACTTGATATAAATGGACTTACATGTATTATTTTGTGTCTGGGTTCATATATGCATTTATTCTTTTTTATTGTGGTAAAATATATATTACATAAAATTTACTGTTCTAACCATTCTAAGTATGTGATTCAGTGGCATTAAGTACATTCACATTGTTGTGCAACCATTACCACCAGCCATTTCCAGAACTTTCCATCTTCCCAAACTGAAGCTCTGTATGCATTAAACAATAGCTCCCCATTCTCTCCTCCCCTCCACCCCTAATAAGTTCTATTCTAGTTCTGTTGCTATGAATTTGCCTATCTAGGTACCTTATATAAGTGGAATCATACAATATTTTCCCTTTTGTGTCTATTTATTTCAGTTAGTATAATGTCTTCAAGATTCATCCATGCCGTAGCATGTATCAGAACTCCCTTCCTTCCTAAGACCAAATAATATTTCACTGTATGTATATATCACATTTTGTTTATCCATCATCCACAATGGAGGTGCACTTTTTGGCTATTATGAATAGTACTGTATGAACACTGGTATACAGGCATTTGTTTGAGTCCCTAATTTCAGCTCTTTTCAGTATACACCTAGGAGTGGAACTGCCGAATCACATGGTAAGTCTATGTTGAACTTATTGAGGAATTGCCAAATTATTTTCCACAGTGGCTGCACAATTTTACATCCCCAGCCAAGCATTTCTCTACATTCTTGACAACACTTGCTCTTTATTTAAAAAAAAAAAAAAAATAGCCATCTTATAGTGTGAAGTGGTATCTCATTGTGGTTTTGACTTATGCATTTATTCATAAAATGCTCTCTGTCCTTGGTTCCTGCCTTCATGTTTGTTCCTTGTTTATTTTCTTTTTTAAAATGTTTTATTTAATTAATTAATTAATTTTAAATCCTCATCTGAGGATATGTTTACATTTATCTTCAGACAGAGTGGGAAGGAGGGAGGGAGGAAGGGAGGGGGAAAGAGAGAGAGAGAGAGAGAGAGAGAGAGAGAGAGAGAAACACATCGATTGGTTGTCACCCACATGACCCCAACCACAACTGAGATACGTGCCCTTGGCTGGAGTCATACCCAGGACTCTTTGGTCTGCAGGCCAATGCTCTAACTGCTGAGCCAAACTGGCCAGAGCCCTTATTTTCATTCTCCTTGTCTGACTACTCCTTCTTTTGTTGACTTTTTAAAAAAAATTTTTTTCTTTATTGATTTTTAGAGAGAGGGGGAGGGAGAGGGAGCAAGAGAGAGAAACATCAATGAGAGAGAACATCAATTGGCCGCCTCCTGCATGGTCCCCACTGGGGATGTGGCCCACAACCTAGACATGTGCCCTGACTGGGAATCGAACCGGCAACCTCTTGGTGCATGGGTTGGTGCTCAAAAACTGAGCCACACAGGCCGGGCTCCGTCTGCCTCTTTAATGTGGGTTTCCCTGGGTTCCTTCTCAGTATCTCCTGCTTTCTTTGCACACACTGTTCCTGGAGATTTTATCTGCTGCCATGATGGAAAAATTATGCCCATGCTGGTAACCATCAAATTTTATTTCTCTAGTCAGGACCTCTCTCTGAGTACTGTATTTGCCTTTAAATCATCACCTTTGGAAAATAAAAGACTGTGAAGTTTGAAACTTGGTTAAAAATATGGACACAATTGTCTTTGTAGCTGGTGAATGGGATTGGGAGTAAGGAAGAAGGAAAAGACATTCTTTTGTTGTGGTAGAAAAACATAAAAGTTAACATAATCATTGTTTTAATAGACTTAATTTTTTTAGAACAGTATTAGGTTTACAGAAAAATGAAAGTGGAAGGTATAGAGATTTCCCATTTACCCTGTCTTCACATATGTACTGTCTCCTCCACTATCAAAATCCTACACCAGACTAGGACATTTGTTGTAATCAAAATCTATGAATCTACACTGACATACGTTATACCCAGTCATAGTTTACATTTGGGTTTATTCCTGGTGTACATTCTATGTCTTTGGACAAATATATAGTGACATGTATTCACCATTATAGCCCTGTCCAGGTAGTGGTTGATTGGAGCATTTTCCTGATGTACCAAGGTTGTGGGTTTTATCCCCAATCAAGGCTCATACAACAATCAACCAATGAATGCATAAATAAGTGGAACAACAAATCTGTGTTTCTCTCTTTCTCAATATTTCCTCTCTCTCTAAGATCAATTAGTTAAATAAAACTGATAAGCTGGACTTCATTAAAATTATATACTTCTGTTCTCCAAAAGATATTGTCAAGAGAAGAGAAGCCACAGACTGGGAGAAAATATTTGTAAAAGATATATCTGATAAAGGACTGTTATCCAAAGTATACAAAGAACTCTTAAAACTCAACAATACAAACAACAAGAAAACAAACAACCCAATTAAAAAGTGGACAAAGACTTGAACAGACACCTTACCAAAAAAGATACACAGATAGCAAATAAGCATATAAAAAGATACTCATATCATAACGATATTGCAAATTAAAACAGCAATAAGATACCATCACTTACAGGATAGCCATAATCTATTGTAACCACTTTTTTAAAAAATTATTATTTATTTATTTATTTATTTTATCCTCACCCGAGGACATTTTTTGATACTTTGTTCAGATAGAGTGGGAGGTAGAGAGAGAGAAACATTGATGTGAAAGGGACACATCCAGCAGTCGCCACCTGCATGACCCAACCAGGGCCGCGACAAACTGCAACATCATAATCATTGTATGTGCCCTTAGCGAGAACCAAACCCAGGTCTGTCCAGACCGCAGGCCGATGCTCTAACCAGCCAGGGCTATTGTAACCACTTTTAAATATACAGTTCAGTAGTGTTAAGTATATTTACATTGTTGGGCAACCAATCTCTAGAACTCTTCTCATCTTGCAAAACTGAGACTCTATACCCATTAAACAATAATCTGTATTTCCTTCCTCTTCTGTTCCCCCTGACAATAACCAGTCTACTTTCTGTTTCTATGCTTTTGACTACTTAGTTACCTCATATAAGTAGGAGCATACTGTATTTGTCCTTTTGCAACTGCCTTATTTCTCTTAGCATAATGTCTTCAAGGTTCATCTATGTTGTAGCGTGTAACAGGATTTCCCACATTATTTCATTTGAAAAACTATTAATGTTCTCAATTAGGTGGTATATGTTGTGCTAGTTGTCTGCTTCACCTGCTCCTCTCCCCCATTCTCCTCTCCTGCTCTGAGACCCAGAAGGCTGACTTCACGGAGTGCTTCACCCTTGTACCCTCTTTAGGTCTTCTGCCCATTTAAAAAAATTTTTTTTTCTTTATTGATTTTAGAGAGAGAGGAAGAGAGAGATAGAAACATCGATGAGAGAGAACATCAATTGGCTGCCACTGGTTTCTGGTTGGGTCTGGCTAATGGGAAGCACGGCCAGGAGACTGAAGGGCAGCAGGCATTTCTTATTCCCCCACACAAGCACTCCCTTCCTGCCTCACCAGCGGCTGCTCTCCATCCCTCTTCCTGTTGTTGCTAGTCCCTGCAGGCTTCACCATCTCCTTTTGTTGCTGTTGTTCCTTTAACCACACCCATACTTTTGCAAATCATCTTTTTATTAAAGTCTCTTCATTAAACCCTTTTTGGGATGCCATCTGTTCACATGATTTCTGCTGTGATCCTGAGTCAGGCCTGCAGCTATAAAACAACATTAATGGTATAGAAGTAAAATATAAAAATCTGTGTCTATCCTCATAGCTCTTTACTCCCTTTCATTCCATGTACAGTTGCCATTTTGGTTTGTTGTTGTTGTTGTTTTGGGTGGTGGGTGATAGGATTGACTTGACCTTATCCCTTGGGTAAGATTTAATTTGCTTCAGACAATATGTAAAATCCCTCTCCCTTGCGGTTACTGGTTCAGAAATCCATGCCTAAGCCCAGGGACTGTGCTGAGAATGGACCCATGAGTCATTGCCATGATCCAGTACAGACCAATGAGATGCAAGGGGAAATTGCTAGCGGGTGGGCTGTGGGGGATAGGGGTTCCTCTCAAGAGAATCATGAAAGTGAAGCCCAGAACTGCTAGAACCAGTTTGAGGAATCAGCAGAAGAGGCTGAGTCAGCATAATTAGGGAAACACAGAGTTGGGCCACTGGATTAAGATACTAAAACAAACTCTAAACCCAACAAGCCTCTACACTCCTAATTATGGGATCTAATAAATTTCATGCATTTCTGTTTACTTGCAACAAAAGCACCTTAAACAATACATGTATATACTATAAAATACATACACAAAAGAGATCATATAATAGATTTTCTACTGCAAATTACTTTATTCACTAAATCCTATATTCTGAACATCTTTCCCAGATAAGTACACTTAGCTCTACTACATTATTTTTATTTATTTATTTATATTAATATATATTTGTTACAGATGTTTCTCCTTTTTCCCCCATTGACACCCTCCTCCCTAACCACACCCCTCCCCCCTGCCTCATCCCCAGGTTTGTTGTCTATGTCCATTGGTTATGCATACATGCATATAAATTCTGTGGATTATCTCTTTCCTCTCCATCCCCCAGCCTCACTTCTGAGGTTTTTCAGTCTGTATCATACTTCTATGTCTCTGGGTCTATTTTGTTCATCAGATTGTTTTGTTCATTATATTCCACAAATAAGTGAGATCATGTGATACTTGTCTTTCTCAGCTTGGCTTGCTTTGCTTAGGATAATACTTTCCAGGTCCCTCCATGTCGTCTCAAAAGATAAGAGATCTTTCTTTCTTACAGCTGCATAGTATTCCATTGTGTAAATGTACCACAGTTATTTTATCCATTCATTTACTGATGGACACTTGGGCTATTTCCAGATCATAGCTATTGTAAATAGTACTGCTATGAGCATAGGGGTACATATATTCTTTCTGATTGGTGTTTCAGGGTTTTTAGGGTATATTCCTAGGAGTGGGATCACTGGGTCAAATGGCAGTTCAATTTTTAATTTTTGGAGGTAACATCATAGTGCTTTCCATAGTGACTGTACCAGTCTGCATTCCCACCAGCAGTGTACTAGAGTCCCCTTCTCTTCACACCGTCACCAGCACTTGTGTTTGATGATTTGTTGATGGTGGCCATTGTGACAGGTATGAGGTGATATCTCATTGTTGTTTTAATTTGCATCTCTCTGATGATCAGTGACGTTGAACATTTTTTCATATGTCTCTTGGCCATTTGTATGTCCTGTTTAGAGAGGTGTCTCTTTAGGTCTTCTGCCCATTTTTTAAAAAAATTTTATTTTCTTTATTGATTTTAGAGAGAGAGGCAGAGAGAGGAAGAGAGAGATAGAAATATCGATGAGAGAGAACATCGATTGGCTGCCTTTTTTATGCCGCCCACTGGGGATTGGGCCCACAACCTGGGCATGTGCCTTGACCGGCAATTGAACTGGCGACCTCTTGGTGCATGGGTCGATGCTCAACCACTGAGCCACACTGGCTGTCTTCTGCCCATTTGTGAATTGGGTTGTTTGTCTTCCTTTTGTTGAGTTGTATGAGCATTCTATATATTTTAGAAATTAACCCCTTATCTAATGTATCATCAGCAGTTATGGTCTCCCATACAGTGGGTTCCCTTTCCATTTTGATGCTTCTTTCTTTTGCTGTGCAGAAGCTTTTTAGTTTGATGTAGTACCATGTATTCATTTTATCCTTTATTTCTCTTTCCTTAGTGATGTATCAGTGAAAATTCTGCTGTGTATGATGCCTTAAATTTTTTTGCCTACATTTTCTTCTAGGATTTTTATGGATTCATGAGTCACATTTAAGTCTTTTATGCATTTTGAGTATATTCTTGTGTATGGTGTCAGGTGGTGGTCTAGCTTCATTTCTTTTTGCATGTAGCTGTCCAATTTCCCCAACACCATTTATTGAAGAGGCTGTCTTGACTTCACTGTATGCTCTTGCCACCTTTGTCAAATATTAATTGAGCATATTGTCTTGGGTCAATTTCTGGGTTCTCTGTATGTTGAGATATGTTCCATTGATCTATCTGCCTGTTCTTGTGCCAGTACCAGGCTCTTTTGATTACAGTGTCTTTGTAGTATAACCTGATACCCAGTATTGTGATCCCTCCTACTTTGTTCTTTCTCAAGATTGCTGTGGCTATTCAGGGCCTCTTTTGGTTCTATATAAACTTTTGGAGTATTTGTTCTAGTTCTGTGAAGTATATCATTGGTATTTTGATGAGAATTGCATTGAATCTATAAATTGCTTTGTGTAGTATGGACATTTTAATGAAGTTAATTCTTCCAATCCATGAACATGGTATATGCTTCCACTTTTTTATATCTTCTGCTATTTATTTTTTCAATGATTTGTAGTTTTCTGTGAAGAGGTCCTTTACTTCTCTGGTTAAGTTTATTCCTAGGTATCTTAATTTCTTTGCTGCGATGATAAATGAGATTGTTTTTTTTAGTTTCTCTTTCTGTGAGTTCATCATTGGTGTATAAGAATGCCATCGATTTATTGACGTTAATTTTGTATCCTGCTACTTTGCCAAATTCATCTATTTAGTCTAGTAGATTTTTTTATGGAGTCTTTAAGGTTTTCTATGTACAATATCATGTCATCTGCAAATAATGACAGTTTGACTTCCTCTTTTCCAATTTAGATCCCTTTTATTTTTTCTTCCTGTTTGATTGCTATGGCTAAGATTTCCAGTACTATGTTAAATAAGAGTGGCAAAAGTGGGCATCCCTATCTTGTTCCTGTTTTTAAGGGAAATTCTTTTAGTGTTTGCCCATTGAGTATGATGTTGGCTGTGTATTTTTCATATATGGCCTTTATTATATTGAGATATGATCCTTCTTTTCCCACATTGCTGAATGTTTTTTATCAGAAATGAGTGCTGGATTTTGTCAAATGCTTTTCCAGCATCTATTGATAAGATTATATGGTTTTTATCTTTCATTTTGTTTATGTGGCATATCCCATTTATTGATCTGCAAATATTGTACCAGCCTTGCATCCCTGGGATGAATCCCACTTGGTCATAGTGAATAATTTTTTTTGATGTATTGCTGGATCCAATTTGCTAATATTTTGTTCAGGACTTTGGCATCTATGTTCATCAGAGATATTGGCCTATAGTTTTCTTTCTTTGTTGTGTCTTTTCCGGTTTTGGAATTAGGATTACGCTGATCTCATAAAATGAGTTTGAAAGTCTTCTGATTTCTTGGATGTTTTGGAATAGTTTGAGGAGAATGGGTATTAGCTCTTCTTTGAATGTTCAGTAAAACTCTCCTGTGAAGAACCATCCTGGCCTGGGCTTTTGTTTGCTGGGAGTTTGTTAATTACATTTTCAATTTCCTTTGTTGTTATTGGTCTGTTCAAGTTTTCTATCTCTTCCTGGTTCAGTTTTGGGAGACTGTATGTTTCTAGAAATGTGTCCATTTTGCCTAGATTGTCCAATTTGTTGGCATATAATTGTTCATAGTATGTTTTGATGATCCTTTGTATTTCTGTGGTTTCAGATTTCTGATTTTGTTTATTTGGGTTCTCTCTTTTTGTTTCTGGTTGAGTCTGGATAAAGATCCATCAATCTTGTTTATCTTTTCAAAGAACCAGCTTTTTGTTTCATTGATCTTCTGAATTGTTTTTTTAGTCTTTATGTCATTTATTTCTGCTCCAACCTTTAGTATTTCTTTCCTTCTACTTGCTCTGGATATTTTTGTTGGATTGTTTATTTTCTAGTTCTTTAAATTGTAGGGTTAGACAGTCAATTAAGAATTTTTCTTGTTTCTTGAGGTAGGCCTGTAGTGCTGTGAATTTCCCTCTCAGGACTGCTTCTGCTGCATCCCATAGAATTTGTGTTGTTGTGTGTTCAATTTCATTGGTTTCCAGGAAGTTTTAAATTTCTTCCTTGATTTCCATGGTAACCCATTCATTGTTTAATAACATGCTATTTAGTCTTCTAGTGTTTGAATGTTTTTACGTATTTTTGTTGTGATTGAGTTCTAGTTTCATGCCATTGTGATCTGAGAGGATGCTTGATATAATTTCAATCTTCTTGAATTTGTAGAGACCTACTTTGTGTCCTAACATGTGGTCTGTCTTTGAGAATGTCCCATGTGCACTTGAGAAGAATGTATATTTTGCAGTTTGGGGGTGAAATGTTCTGTAAATATCAATTAAATCCTATTGATCTAGTTCATCATTTAAGCACTTCATGTCCTTGTTAATTTTTTGTCTAGAAGATCTATCCAGTGGTGTCAGTGGGGTGTTAAAGTCACCCACTATGATCATATTGCTATTGATCTCTCCCTTGAAGTCCTCCAGAACTTTTAAAATATATTTTGGTGCTCCCGTGTTTGGTGGGTATATGTTTGCCAGGGTTATATCCTCTTGTTGGATTGATCCTTTTAATATTATGTAGTGATCTTTTTTTTTTTTTTTTTTTTTAATCCTCACCTGAGGACACTTTTCCATTTTTTGCACAGACAGAGTGGGAGGGAGAGAGAGGAAGGAAGAGAGAGAGAGAAACATCGACGTGAAGGGACACATCGAGTGGCTGCCACCCGCACGACCAACCAGGGCCGGGGACAAACCGCAACCGAAGTACGTGCCCTTAGCGGGAACCGAACCCGGGTCTCTCGGGACCGCAGGCCGACGCTCTAACCGCTGAGCCAAACTGGCCAGGGCAGTAGTGATCTTTTTTGTTTCTTATTATGGCCCTCATTTTGAACTCTGTCTTGTTAGATATAAGTATTGCTACACCACCTTTTTTTCATTTCGATTTTCTTGGAAATTTTTTTTTCCATCCCTTCACTTTTATCCTGTGTGAGTCTTTTGTTGTGAGGTGGGTCTCTTATAGACAGCATACATATGGGTTGTGTTTTCTTATCCAATCAGATATCCTATGTCTTTTAATTGGAGCATTTAAGCCATTTACATTTAAGGTTATTATTGATAGATAGTTATTAGTTGTAATTTTTATTTTATGCCTGTGTTTCTCTTTCTCTCTCTCTGTTTCTTTTTTTTTATTTACAATAGTCCCTTCAGCATTTCTTGCAGTGCTGGTTTGGTGGTGATAAATTCCTTTAGCTTTTTTTTTTTTTTTTTTTATGTGTGAAGCTCTTTATTTCTCCTTCAATTTTGAATGTTAGCCTTGCTGGATAGAGTAGTCTTGGATTCAGACCCTTGCCTTGCATTTCTTTGTACCCTTCTGGTCTGCAGTGTTTCTATGGAGAAATCAGCTGTCAGTATGATGGGAGCTCCCTTGTAGGTAACTTTCTGCCTCTCTCTTGCTTCTTTAAGATTCTCTCTTTGTCTTTAATGTTTGCCATTTTTATTATGATGTGTCTAGCTGTGAGTCATTTTGGGTTCACCTTGTTTGGGACTCTCTGTGTTTCCTGGACTTGTGTGACTTTTCCCTTCACCAGTTTAGGTAAGTTTTCTGTCATTATTTCTTCAAACAGGTTCTCTATTCCTTTCTCTGATTCTTCTCCTTCTGGTACTCCTACAATGCAAAGGTTGTTACATTTTGTATTGTCCCAAAGCTCCCTTAAACTCTCCTGCTTTTTAATTTTTTTTTTCCCCATTTGCTGCTCTATTTGGGTGTTTGTTTGTTGTTGTTTTTTTACCTTATCTTCTTAGTTGCTGATTCAGTTTTCAGCTTCTTCTAATTTACTATTGTACCCTTCTGATGTATTTTTCATAACAGCTACATCATTCTTTATTTCCTCTTGATTTTTATGCATAGCTTCTACCTCTTTTTTTAAGCTGAAGTAATTCCCAGTGAGCTCATTATAATTCTCATTAAGTTGCTTGTAGTTTTCACCAAATTGTTTGAGCACCTTTAAAATCATTGCTTTGAATTTCTTTATCTGACAAGTTTCTTTCTTCTATTTCCTGTAGGTCCTTTCCTGGTGATTCCTCTTTTTCTTTCATTTGGGTGTTTCTTTGTGTCACCATTTTAGCAGTCTGGTAGTTCTAGGCCCGGTGAGGGATGTTGGAATGTGTAGGCATGTTGGTGTGTATCAAATAAGGCTGCTGCGCCTCCCAGACTGTTTTGGTGTATGGCACCTCTTGCCTGCTGTGGGTCCTGGAGGACAGCTGGCAGCTGGTATTGGTCTGTCATGCAGGTCTCAGCTCCATGAGTCTTGCTGCTGCTTGGGCTGGGGCACTACTCCTGATCAGCCTCTACTGATGCTACTAGAGATGAGTCTCAGCTGCTTATCTGTGCTGCTGCCTGGGGTGCATGTGTCCAGTTGGTGCTCTGCTGGGGTTCATGGGTCCAGCTAGTGTGCTTCTGGGGTGCAAGAGTCCTTCTGGTGTACAGCTGAGGTACTCTGCTGCCTGGTGGGGCTCAGCTCCTGATCAGTCACTGCTGGGGGCGAATGTCAGCTCCCGGTTTGAACTGGTACTGCTGCTGCTGTTGCCAGGGGATGCTCTCGGTCCCGATCCTTTGCTGCTCTTGGGGGCTGAGGATGCTCCCAGGGGGAGCTCCCAGGGGACTTTGCTGCTGCCAGATGGAGGGGCTCCACTCCAACTCCACTGCCGCAGTTGTCAGGGGTGGGTCTAGGCTGCCCAAGCCCTGTTGCTTGGGCTGGGGCACCAATGGGGATGGGTCTTAGCTGCCGATCTGAGCTGTTACTTTCTGTTGGGGATGGGGCTCCACTCTCACCCTGTTACTGTTGCTGTGGGGGGGAACTGCAGGGCTCCCAAGCTGGCGCTTATGCTGCTGAGGGTGGGTCCCTGCTCCCGAGCCTCCCTGAGCCTCTGATGCTATTGAGGGTGGGGCTCCACTCTTGCCCAGTCACTGCTACTGTAGGGGAAGGTTCTGGGCTCCTATCTGGTTTCTGCTGGGGGGGATGGTGCTCAGCTCCCGGCCAGTTTCAGCTACTGCAACAGGCATCTTCCAGTAGCAAAGGCATCCACTACTGTGCGCTGGTCCACTGGACCGATGGTGCAAGGTGCTAGGGCGAACTCAGGTCGCTTGGCCCTAGCCACTCCCCACTTCCTCCTCCCAGGGAAGACCAGGGATCTTCCAAAATGGCGAGGTCTCCCAGCCTTGCAGGGAGAAGCTCAGTGATGCACTGCTTATTGCAGTAGCCAGCTGCTTTCCGTCCACAGCACAGGGACCGTCTGCCCTGCATCTCTGCACTGCTCAAGGTTGTTCATCCACACTCGCATTCACTCACACTCTCTCTCACACTCATTCACTCTCTCACACACTCACCCTTGCTTCGGTCCTGCCCACCACCATCTTCTTTTCTGTCCTGCTTCATTATTTTAAATACTGATAATATTTTGTTGAAGGAAAGCATCATAGTTTATTTATTTTTTCCCCTATTGAAACACATTTAGGTTGTTTCATAGTTATATCAAACAGTGGCACAATCACACATATTTTGGTGTGTCTATCTTAATATGTACATATGATAAATTCTTAGAATTGCTTGATTGATAATAAGTCTGAGAATTTGAATATTCATAAGTACCGCTATATTGTCTCCCCAAAAGCTACATCAATTTCCGCTCCCACTAAGAAAACATGAGTATACTTATTTCCTCACACCCTTGCCAACACTGGGTATTATAAAAACTTTGAACTTTTGATAATCAGATAAAAATTATATCTCATTTGTGTATTAATAATTTTTATTTAAGAATAAGGTCAAAGCATTTTTATGGTTGTAGTTATTTTTCGTAAACTATTCATCTTCTTTGCCCACTTTTCTATTTAATTTTATTGTTCTTATTGATTTGAAGTAGCTCTTGGTAAAAAAAAAAATAGCTATTTATTATAGCTGTTACAAATTTCATCTTGCTGCTTGTGTTAATTATCTTTGTTTATGGTACTTTTCATGAGAAAGTTTTATGCAATCTAGCATATTGATTTTTTTCTTCCATCCTTTTAGGATATTGTTTTATTCGTAGAGTCTTTCCCTCATTCCAAGATTATAATTTAAATTCACCAATGTTTCTTCCAGCAATTTCATGGATTCATTTTTACATTTAAATCTCTAATCTAAGTGAAAATATTTTGCTCTATAGAAACCTATAATCTTAAATGCTTTTGTTAGAATAAGCATAAATTATTATTGTAACTTTTTGAAATATGGTTACTAGCTGGCATAGTACCAATATATCTTTCTATGAAAATCTTAAAAAAAATAAAACAACAAAACCAATAACAGATGTAACTTGAAAAATATCAATATGGTAAAGAATGAAACTAGGCTTCCCATATTTTGTTTTGAAATTTGAAAGATCACCATATGTGAGCTTCCCTCTGCAATGGCCAAATTCCTCTTCCATGTGTGCGCACTGCTCAGCACACGAAGACTGCCAGCTTGCTCTGGGCGGCCATCCCTCCTCAAGCTTGATATCAGTCCCACAGAAAAAAAAATAAAAGGAATAAATGAAGTAAAGAGAAAGAGTAACAGAGTAAGAGTAAACTTTGGAAGCAGGATCAGCATTTGTTGCCAGGCAGCAACAATTCTTTTTGAAATGTCTGAACTATACAATAATACATGCTATTTCTTGACTCTGACCCCATAGAAATTCTTCAATTTCCCCAGCCTCCCCCCCCCCCCCCCCCCCAAGTCTGTAGTCCTAAAGTGTCTTTACTACACACCAAGTTAAGAACACAAGCTCTGGACCCAGACTACCTGATTCACACTAGCCTCTGTACTTACCAGCTGTGACATCTAGTCATGTTGCTCTTTGTCTCAGTTTTCTCATCTGTAAAATGAAGATAATGATAATAATACTTGCCTTACATAGATGTCCTATGGATGGATTATCTGAGTTAATACTTATAAAGCACTATAATAGTGTCTGGAATATAATAGTGTTCAATGAATATTTATCTGAGACTAGTTATATCTGAGTCACAAGTCCAAAGGAATAACAGAAAGTTAGGAATTCCAGAATTTTCCAAATGTTCTTTTGTTTGACAGGTTTGGGAAGATCATGCAAATCCTGCCTTTCTACTTTGCTAAGCTATGACATGTGGGCAATTAGTTTCTTATTACAATTTACTACTGCAGTACATATGTGGTTTGAGGGCTATTATCATTAAAGTCATTCTTAATAACCTGACCTAAGACAAGCTATTTTTTTTCCAACCGACTCAAAGATCTATTCATTACTATTATGCAATAAAGTTAGAAAAAGTTATTGAATCATTTCAAATCTGTTTACTGATGCTGTTTATGTAACTTTTATATATATACATATATATAAAAGTAAGGCAATGGCACTGTAATAGAAAGAAAAGTTTCTTTCTTGGTTAACTGTGCAAACGAGGTATTGGCTAATTTTAGAAAACTACCTACCATATCTATGTGTAAGTATATGTTTGTTTGTTTGTTTTTCAAAAAAATGCATTAATACAATTAAAATGTATTAATTTATTATTTCAGTCCATTTTTGTGCAGTATGTTCTATCTCTGTCTAGTCCACTCTATTATGGCTGAATCCTTTGGACCATTTCTTACAGCTCACTAATTTATGCTTTGATGTATTCGTTTTTTATTTGGTTTATCCAGTAAGAACTTTTATCATTTTTTTTGTCTTCAAGATTAACAAATTAACAAAAGATTCTTTCATTTAAAACTGCCTGCTGTTATAGTTGTCGTATTTGTCATATCACTGAGGCTATTGATTATAGTTAATTTAAAATCTTATTTGCTTGATTAACTGTTTCCTTGGCATTCATGCTTTTATTTATTGAGTTTGGTTCTTGTCTTTCATGGTGTTGGTTTTCCTTAAAAGCCTGGTGATTCTTGGTTTGCCGCTTGTCTTTGTGTTTGAGTATCCCTGTCTGTGGGAGCTGGTTCTGTTCCCAGGAGCTTGTCGCTGGTTATTGTGGATAAGCCAGGGCAGCAGTGCTGAGAGGAGCCCCCGCCCCTCCCAAACCTCCTGCAGTTCACTACTCTCTGCAGCAACGTTTCTCAACCTTTTTGTCATTATTGTCCTCCTCAGAAGCCTTGTTAGACGTACCCCCCTCTTCACTGCCTCCACCCAACGAAATTTTGATACCAGATAGTGCTGCATATCTGTTTATTTACTGTGGCCCGTTGGAGGGCTACAAACTATTGCAATACTTAAGGGTTTGTTTGGGGTTTTTTGCTTCCTTTCCTCCCAGTCTCCACCCAAAAACAAATATTGCCCCAGTGGGAGCAATATCGCCTACCCCCAGCAGAAAATGCGTGCTCTGAAGAATGTCCCTGCCTTTCTGCACTGAATATCCTGGAGGCTGATGCTCTTACTGCCTCTGCTTAGAAAGCAGTTGCCCAAAGAATTCTCCTACTCCCTCATCCAATGCCTCTGAGTAGAACATTCAACATTCCCTGAACCATTCCTACCTCTAACGTCTAATATGCTAGGTTTTGTTGTTGTTGTTTTAATTAATAAACTTTATTTATTACAGCAGTTTCAGGTTCACAGCAAAATTGAACAGGAAGTACAGAGAGTTTCCACATACTCCCTCCCCACCCCACACACAGCCTTCCCCACCACCGACATCCTCAGCGGTGCGGCACATTTGTTACAGTCTGCACCAGGTTTTAAACTGAGGTTTGCTTTGTTAATCTGATAATACGTGCTTACAGTATTTCTCAAAATTTTCAAAAACTCGATCTACTGCCCAGCTGGTGTGGCTCAGTGGTTGAGTGTCAACCCATGCATTGAGAGGTCGCTGGTTGGATTCCTGGTCAGGGCACAGTCCCAGGTTGTGGGCCCGATCCGCAGTGAGGGGCTTGCAGGAGGTGGCCAATCAATGTTCTCTCTCATTGATGTTTCTACCTCTCTTTCCCTCTCCCTTCCTCTCTCTCTCTAGAATCAATAAAGGGAAAACAAAAACAAAAACTCGATCTACTGATAGCCCTATTTTTAAGCAATAGTATCAATTCCTCTTTGTCTTTATAATTTGACATTTTGAGGAACTGGGGCAGCTGGGTAGGGAGGGTTTTCCTCACAGGTCTCCATCTCAAGTCAATTTCTTAGAAAGAGAATTCTAACACGACAAAAAGGGGAAGTAGAGTGGGAGTTAACTTTCGTAAACTGTTTTTTTTTTTTTTCTTGATTTATTTTAGAGAGAGAAGAAGGGAGAGGAAGAGAGAGAGAGCGATAGAAACATCAATGAGAGAGAACATTGATTGGCTGCTTCCTGCATGTCCCCCACTGGGGATAAGGCCCACATCCTGGGCATGTGTCCTGACCAGGAATTGAACTGGTGATATCTCAGTGCATGAGTCGACCCTCAACTAGTGAGCCACACCAGCCGGGCCATAAACTGTTATTTTAAGTTGTCTCAAAGATCCTCCAATTTATAACTGAATAATTCTTCTAATAATAAAAGGCAAGCAAATTATTCTTAACTAAATATTCAACTTTTTAAATTACTATTATGTATATGAGCTTTTATATGATAAAGTAACATGGCTCTATTTTTATGAGTTCTTTCTTTAATGTACAGTACCGTATTTATGATCGTTGAAGTTAATGATATAATTTATATAGTATATTTAAATTATTTATTAATACTACACATTTATTCAAGATTATTAAAAAAATAACACAAAAGTCATTAAATTATATTTCTACTGCTTCATATTCACCTTTAATCTGTCACTATATATGTATACATATTATACAGTTCTAATATTTTACCCTTACTAATTTTGTGCTGTTTAATTTACTCAGTGTGTGGGGGGAGTATGTGTTTAAAGCCAAAAAGTTGTCATTTTTACTGTCATGCTTTCCATATAACTATTAAATAGGATGGGATCATGTTTACTGACATCTTGTTAGTATTAAGACATAAGAATAGTTTTATATTATATCAAAAAATATGAATACTGTCAAGTAGCTTTACAAAAAACTTAAATCAATTTACCATGCACTTTCAGCCCTGCCAAACACTGGATTCAAATTTCTTAAATTCTTTTGGAAGTTTTAAAATTAGCATTTAAAAAAAATTTGTGAATGCATTTTTTTCACATAATAACTTCCTATCTGTATTCTTGCATGTATAAAAATGTTTGCAGCAAAATGTATTTTCTTAATTTGTCTATAACAACCAAATCATTGCATACTTTCTTATTTGATACTCCTTCCATTGACAGAACTCTTCCCCTTGATTTGGGGTGGCCTTGTGACCCTATCAGAAGTGACACTATGTGACCTCCAAGGCTAGGTTATAAAATGCAATATAGCTTCTGTTTGGGCCAAAAAAGTGTATCACAAAGATAAATTTACTCATAGAACTGAGCCACCTTGCTGTGAAAAAGACCAAGCTGCAACTACTAATAAGAAAACAAATAATTATAGTTAAAAAAAAGAAAGAGAGAGCCTGGCTGGTGTGGCTTAGTGGTTGTGCATCAGCCCATGCACCAAGAGGTCGCTGGTTCAATTCCTGGTCAGGGCACATGCCCAGGTTTTAAGCCAAATCCCCAGTGGGGAGCATGCAGGTGGTGGCCAATCGATGTTCTCTCTCATCGATGTTTCTATCTCTCTCCCCCTCTCCCTTCTTCTCTCTCTGAAATCAATAAAGAAAAAATTAAAATAAAAAAGAGAGAAAGAAAAAGCCCAAGCAACTGTGAAGAAGTCCACGTGGAGCAGAACTGAGGACCTCAACCCACAGTCCTGGCTAAGAACAGTACAAAGCCAGCACCAACTTGTTAGCCAAGTACATGAGTCATCTTGACTGATTAGTGCCCAAACTAGCCACCCCTGCTAATGTGGATGGGGGTGTACAGAGATAAGGCACCTTTGCTGAACTCTGCCCAAATTAAAAATTTATGAACAAAATAAATATATATATTTTTTTGTTTTAAACTACAGAAATTGGAGGTGGTTTGTTACCCAGTAATAGGTAACTGATACAGGGTACATATCTCTTTTAACTACTTATCAAGTGCAATTTGAAATGTTGACATGTATTTAATTCTTTATTTGAAACAGTCACCTGTCACTATTTTGTAATCAAAGAGAAATATAGAGAAGTGAGAGGCAATATAAATATCTTATTTGGAAATATAGTCTTTGCTGACACGATTACATTAAGGAAATTGGCCTGGATTATCGGGGGGGCCCTAAATGCCATCACAAGTGACCTTATAGAGACAGACAGAAAATTTCATTTACAGGAAGAGGACAAGGAGAAAGAAGGAGTGTGAAAAAAATTGAAGATACTGGCCTTGGAGATTTGAGTGATCACAGCCAAGAAATATCAGTTGCCACCTGAAGCAGGAAGAGGCAATGGATAGATTCTCCCCTACAGCCTCTGGAGGGAGTGTGGCCCTGCCAACCCCTTGACTTAGTCCAATGGTACTGGTGTAGGACTTCTGGCATTCAGATCTGTGAGAGAATAAATTTTTGTTTTTCAAGCCTTCAAGTTTGTGACAATTTGTTAGAGCAGCCATATGAGGTAAAGACAATGCCAATCCAATTGTGGACTGTGTAAAGGAAATCATTCTGCAATACCCTTCAGTGCATATGCTGTTACTGACAATACTATGTACTGCAGGCGTTTCTACCCACAGCCCCCACCAATTCTATAGGTTGATTTCTAAGGACCTGCCCACTTCTCAAATTCTCTGATCTGTGAGGAGATGATAGCTTTTGGTGTGATAACAACAGGATTCCCGGATGGAGTACTAAGAGCCACCTTTGGTATCTAATGTGAAACCAAAGGATTGTATGAAAGTGACCCAGTGATAAAGTGGGATGCCTTCAAATCCACAAGTAAATTCTGCTAGCCTCCTAAATAAAATGACTTTATTTTTCTAGTTAAGTAGAGTATGGAAACACCCTAGTTTCGCAAAAACTCGAGTCGAATCTATAAAATGCTAATTGAATGGAACCTAAACTGGAATGCAGCTACACAGGTAAGACTTGCCATTTCTCTGCTCACACAGACTCCCACTTGACAGAGTGTCTTTGTGTTAGGTTACTTTAGAACCAGCTGGAGGCCCCCTGGGCACTGGAGGCGGATGCAAGGCCTTCCCTGTTTTTCATACTTTGATTTTTTTTTTTATAGGTTTCTTTCTTTGTTTCCGTTTGTTTTTAAAATCAGGAAAGCAACCTTCATTTCCAAACTTATTAACTCCCTTGCAGTTCTTTTCAGAACCATATTGTTTTGTTTTTCTTTAACTTAGGAAAAAACTCAACCACAAATGCAATGTTTATCTTTCAAAATAGCAGCTGAAAAAAAGCACAGGATATGTGAGACCAAAAACACTCTTCTGACTTCCTCTCCTTTGAGTGTGTGTGTGGCTTTCCTCAGGTTCTTCCCAGAGGCTGGCTGCTATAAGTAGTGTACTTCAATTTGGCTTAGGGGGAAAAGCTCCCCAAATGAGAGCAGCCGTCATGACCTTAGGAGCAAAACCTCGTCTGTTATGTGCATTTTGGCATAGGGTTAACTTCAGATTAGCAATGATTCTCCTCTATCTTGTCTTCTTCACTGTGTAATGACTTGAATTGTGCCGGTCTTGCCTCTCTCCTCAGTTGTTTGAAGATACCATCTGACTATGGATACCAGAGCTTCTGAAACGTTGACTTTCCTTGGGATCGCTATGGTAAAAACCTCTTGGAAATCTGTCTTCAGCGGAATTGTCTATTTCCTTTCGGTTGCATTCCATTAAACAACAGGATTTATTAGTTTAGATTCTTGCCTCATAGAACTACCTGTTCTTAATGATACGTGTCCTTTCTTTTGCTTCTCATAACCCATTCCCTCTTTGCTCTATTTCTTCTTCTTTTATTTTCTGTGTCTTTGCGCAGTCTTCTGCAACCACCCACCTATTTTGCTATTAATAAGGGAACTTTCTCACCCCCATTATTTTGCATGTGATTTTTATAAAGTGTATAGGTACTATGGCAAGTGGTTTTTAGAAATTAGAATTGAATTGATTTGATTAAGTACCATTAAAACTCCTGTCAGCAGCACATATATTTGTTTCTATTATATGAACTCTAATTCTTCATAAAAGTAACTCTTGTGTCTCAGAATGATGATCATGCTATTTCTTGGTAAGGTAATGTTTTATGATGCCTCCACAATATCATCTCCCTGCAAAATGTAATTAGTTCACTTTCAGAAAGAAATGACTATTAAAGTTTAAAAACTTGACTAACCCAAAGAATGGAAAAACTAGCTCTGGTATATCTGGAGCAGCATGCTCCATTGGCAGTTCGCCCAACAGCACTAAAGAGCAGTCATTGACAGAGTCAATAAGGAAGAGTGTCCTCTTCCAATAGTGTACTAGCCACACAGGTGTTGCCCCTCCCCCTTGTAGTGCTTCAAGGGCTTTCACTGAGACTAAACTACTTTAGGAAAGTTCTAGGTATTTTTTGAACTACTGGCAGTTTTTATTTCTTCTCTATTGACTAGAGGTTTATTTGCAGTTCTATGTAATTTTTTTCTTTCAGGGGCTATCTGATTATGCTTGTTCCTTCATTCCTTCTCTGCCTAATGTCCCTGGGCTGAGCACAGAGCTAGAGGAAGAAGATACTATTTTCAATTCCTTTGCTGTTTTCACTGGTGAAAACAAAGGCAGACCACTTCCTTGGTATATCTTTTAGCATCTTATCGGATATATATATATATTTTTTTTTTCCTCTCTGTGTGGTATCTTAAAGAAAATGACAGTTAAACATGCTGTTTCTGGCTTAGGTCAGATACTGTCTCAAGATGGATTTTAAAAGCCTTTAATGCAGCATGATCGACCTGCCCCAGGAATATCCTAAGGAGAAGCTTCCAAGTTCAGTATACGTAACATGCCTAATTTTCTCTGGGCCTTCAGAGGGTATATCTTGGCTCTGCTCTTATTTTATCTGTCTGAAACATCCTTTAAGGGATATCACAAGAATACAAAAGAATACAAAAGAGGTTTTTACATAAATATTTGGATCTTGGTTCTCTGGAGTTTTAATACATCAAACCTCCCATCACCGCCCCGCCCCCCCCCGCCCTATCTTAAAATAAGCCAAAGGAAAACTAGATAAAAGATTATACAGAAACAATCTCTTTAGATGCTTTCCTACATGAGTACAAACTATTTTTCTCTTGGGTATAAATTCTCCCTGTTATGCAATGATGCAAAGCGGAAGAAAGTTGATTATACCAAACTCAAAGTAAAAATTGTGGAACCTGAGAAGGAAGATACTTACCAGGAAGAGCTCCTGGTACCTAATTGGGCTCAAATTTTAAAAATAGGGTCTAGCAGCCATTTCTACATAGGGACCTCTGCATTTAAAGGAGGAGCCTGCACTAAGTTGCCTGCCTCCTGCACTGTGTTTCTGCAATCAGAGCCAGCACTTATAATGGAGTTCCTGAAATCCTATTTCAACTAATAGAACTGAGACTTAGAGCTGCACAACTATACCCCCATTAGCATCTTCACAGATGAATCAGAATGGTCCATTCTAACCAATCAGGACAGTGCCTTTAGACTAATCAAACTTGGAGGATTTAGAGTCCTCATTTGCATGAGGATGAACCAATCAGGAACTGGAGCAGGGACTTCTTTGGCTCTGGGAGCACACTTTCCCTTCCACCCAAAACTGGCCAGAGCAGCCCAGCATGCAGGAGCAGAGCAGAGCTGAGCTGTCTAGCCATGGCTACCTGGACCCAGGGCCTCCTCACAGCTGTGCTGTTTCACATCCAGGCTGCTTCTTAACTGAGCTATAACACTATTAAGCTGTTCCACAGCCTTGCTGTTCTCACAGCCAAGCCGTATTATAGTTGAGCTGTTTGCACTAAACAAAGTTTCCATCTTCACCACACCCCAAATTGGGGATTCCTGTTGGCACAGAATTGGTGCCAGGGATCATTGGTTGACACAATCCAAGTAGATTTTTCTTGTTTTAGTGGACTTACTAACATTTAACATATTCTTTTTATTGTTGTTGTTGTTAATTCTCACCTGAAGATATTTTTTCCATTGTTTTTCAGAGAGAGAGTGGAAGGAGGGGGGAGAGACACCGACATAAGAGAGACACATTGATTAGTTGCTTCCCACACACGCCCCAACCAGGACCTGGGATCAAATCTGCAACTCAGGCATGCGTCCCTTACCAGGAATTGAACCCATGACTCTTCAGTGTTCAGATCAATGCTCTAACCACTGGACCATATTCTTTTACATGTTAGTTAAACTGGCCTGGGACCCAGGCAAATTTTCCCAATATGGCTTAAAATAACTCCTTTTGTATCTGAGTGCTTTGTAGGAAGCGATTTCTAACAGGGAGATTCTTTTTTCTTTTTCTTTTTTTTTTGCGAAGGCTATTTACTGAAGGCAATGGTTATTACAACAGACCACAATAACTAGACTCCAGACACTGGTGTAGACAGATATTTGCCTTATTAATTCACTTAATCCCTGCCATGGCTCAATGAAATAGATGATATTATTATCCCATTTTACAGAAGAGGAAACCAGGCTCTGAGAGGGTAAGTAACTTGCCAAAGGTCACACAGCTGGAAAGTAGAAGGGTCAGGATTTGCACTTGGGCAGTCCGAATCTGAAGTGTGAGTTTCCAATCCCATCACTGTGCTGGCAAAGAGGTATGTTAAGTACTTATATATCCAGTATGTAGCAGGTATCCCAACCAGGAATGATGAATGTGATTGGCTAACCAACTGATCATTTCACCCTCTGTGTAAAAAAAAGCCTTTTAACCCTGACTGCCCCTTAAATGGCAGGCCCTTCTCCTCTCCCTGGTCTCCCCAGGTATGTCAGCCAACAGGCAACACATTTGAAATCCTGGAAACAGGGAGATTCTTAAACACACTTCTTTAAAACCTTTTTTGGTCCCTGGCACAGCACAATTCATTTCTTATACTTTGATCACTCTAGTTATAACCACCCAATTTGCTTTACAGCTAGCTATCACCCCACTAAAGATGTATATATATTCTCATCTTTGGCATCAAAACAAACCTTAAAATTTTAAAAAACAGGCAGTATCGGGCCAGAACCTAAGAGAAGAAACTAGCTCATTTCACTCAAAGATCTTGCAATTTTCACCAAGTTTGAGAAACATAGCTCTCAAGTACAAGCCTTACCTCTACTTGCCCTAGGAGTGCAGTAGCAAGAAGTCTGGTCTGAGGAACACAAGTTAACTATGCCAGTCGGTTCTAAAGATATATTTGTCAGTAACTTATTGTGGAACTTTTCCCAGGTCTTTGTGTCCACTATAGGCTGGGTGTATGGTGGAGAGTTTTAGCTAGGAATAGACTGTCATGTTGATCTAGGAAATGATCTCTGAGTTAATAGGAAATAGCTTCCTCATTAGTAGCTATGGCTAGGTTTGGGTTGAGCTATCACCTAGAAACCATGAAGACTAAGTGTGGAATAAAGCCCTTACTGTTTCTATTCATTAATGGTGCTGCTTTATGAATGTCTTTCTTGCTTAATAACTATTGCCAAATGCAATGTTTCTTGGGGTCCCAAGTTGGAAAGTTCATTGACCACAGTTCTTCAGGAGACCAAAACAGTTCAAGTTTTTCTTTGATTTTTGAATAACTTTGTTTAATGAGCATAAGAAAAATAAATAACCATGACCTTCCCATTAGATTTAATTACAACCTGGTCTTGGACTATGCAGGAAAAGAACTATCAGAAGACGTCTTGAAGTCTTTTTCCAGGATTTTGATTCTAATAGAACATTGTTTGAACACAAGGCAAAGTCTTCTGGCTATTAAGTCTGAGAACATGACACTCCATATTTATGGTTTTCAGAAATTTGAGTGTCTAAAGACAGCCAAGTTTGTTTTTTCATTTCCTGCCCAGCACTTTTTTTTTTTTTTCTATTTTGACTTTGGTTCAAATTGCATATCTACCTTAGATGTAATTAATGAGTATACATGAAATACAAGATATAATGTACAAAAATATTTAGAAATGCGATAGATTAAACCATGGTTAGACTATCTCATCTTATATCTCTTTTTTCTTTCTTTCTCTTAAATGGCAAGAGACACATTCTAAGCATGGTGCTTAGAAAGCCATGCTTGGAGGAGGAAAACCAATAGATGGCAACTAGATGACTAGAGCACCCGGGTGGAGCATATCCAGTCATTTCACAATCAAAACAAAACAAAATAAAAATTCCAAATGCCTCAATCAATCAATCAATCAAATCAAAAGAGAGCTGTATTTATTCTTAGGATAATTAGGAAAAACAACAACAACAAAAACCTCATCTAGCCAGTTTATCATGGAAAATAATGACATGCTATAACAGAAGATAATAGAAAAACATATATGGTATTAAGGTAGGGAGGCAATAAGAAATATAAACTTGGGAGCTAAGAAAGTTAAAAACAATAAAGGATACCTAAAATTATAAAGAAGAAAGAAAAACAGGGCTTGCATAAATGTGAAGAGAGGTAAGTTCCTGAGGCCTTCACCTTTGGCCTAGAAAAAAACACTTTTTAAAACTAAAAAGTTGAGACAAAGCCACAAGATACCCAGCTACAGTAACACTCTGGGTTAAAAGAGAAAGCATTAAGAGCACATTTCAAAGGGCATATTCAGTGATGTTTTTTCATAAAGCACCTCATATTTGCAAAAATAATTTTCCAATTATCTTGCTAAACCTGGAGGTATGGGGATAAAACCTGGGGTAAAAAAATCTTTGTCCAAGAATGTCACACAAATCTGAATGATCTAAGATTCTTGAATTTACTTGACTTGCTCTATTTTGTCCTCCCTCCAGGTTAGGTAGAAAAACAAACTTGGAAATTAAGGTGAAAAGTATAGCTATGATCACTTTAAAAATAGCCTTCTTACTCTCTCAAAATCAATGTGAAAAAAAAGGAAAACAAAGATCTTCCAAACTCCCTTACATTCAATAGTTAATGGTAACTTATGATGATGTTTTTAGCTTTCTTTTGTTGTGTCATCGACTCTCCTTCCCCTACTCCTTAGTTTCCAGGGTCAACAGGCAGCAGGACTAGATTTGCTATGTTTGGTCTTGATCCAGCTTCTTTATTATCTCTGCTGTTGTACACTACAGTTTTGTAGACACACACCAGATAAAATGAAGAAACAAAACCAGATTATTCCCAGACTGTTTGCCAACTGATTTTAAATTGTTGCTGATAGACAAAATAATGAATGCTCTTTTATTTCTGAATCTTTTAGAACAGAAATTGGGGGATGGGGGAGATACTTCCTTTTCTGTCAAACTCTTTTGTTCCTCCTTTTTCTCAGTTTCCTAATTTGTCTAATAGTGTTATTCAGAACATTGTTTTCTTCCCTAATTCTATCTAGTGCAAAATGCTTTGAGTATTTTTTCATCATTTCATCATAACAAAAGAGAATCAGGAAGGACATATGTATAGTCATTTATAATCCTTCAGATCTTGCTTCCAGTATTTCTTAGTCTTCAATTGTAGTGTCTCAGGAAATCTATGAAAGCATGCCAGTTCATTGTCAAACCCACAGAGGTGAGCTCAGCCAGTGTTGCTCAGTGGCTGGTGGTGATGCAAGGACCAATAGGTTGCCAGTTGGATTCCTGGTCAGGGCACATGCCCTTATTTCAGTCTAGATCCCCAGCAGCAGGTGTGCAGTAGGCAGCCAATCGAAGTTGATGTTTCTCTCCCATGGATGTTTCTTTCTCTCTCTCTCTCCCCCTTCCTCTCTTTCTAAAAAAAATCAATAAAACATATTTAAAAAATAAACAAACAAAACCCCACAGAAGTGTCTCCTGGACAAATGTCACCCAGGAAGTTTAAGTAAGTTCCTGCAAGTCACATGGTTAGCTAGGGTCAGAATCTACCAGAACTAGAACCCAACTCTTCCTATTCTCCATTATTTTCACTGGAAATTCAGAATGCTTAAGAAGATACAAAGTCTGGACTGAGTTTTTTCCTCAGTCCAGGATGACTCTTGGAGACATGTGATCGGAAAGATTCTGAGATCTTAGGCTGTTTCTCAGGGATTGGTGGTCTGATTCTGTGGAGTGTGAGCGACCTGACCCCTCCTTGAGTGTAGCCAAATCCCCAAGCACCTCAGACTCCACCTACTTTCTTCGTGGCGGACCCAGGGCAGAGCTGACACAGCTGAAACATTTTAGAGTACACCCACATCTCTGGCTGAACCAGGACAGAGTGGGGTGGGAGAAGGGCCATCTGTTGACACAGTCATTAACCCAATAACAGTGCGGGCCAGTATCCTCTCTTGAATTAGTTGTAAGTGAAATTTCTTCAAAATATAATTCTGTTTTATTCTTAATTCTTTTGCCCCCGGAAAACTACTAAAGATTTGACTGGAATCACAAATCAGGCCAGTATGCTTGTGGGTTTTGTCCAAGTCTGCATAAGAGTGGAACATTTTGTTTTCGGAATGTGAGATGTATGAAATACAAGTCTGCCAAGAGGCTTCCTCCGAGTGGCTCCGGGACTAGGCAGGGCAGGCGCTGACTTTCCCAGGGAGAGGGAGAAGACAAGGCAAGTCTGAGTCAGATAACGCCCTTGGGTGAGGTCCGGGAAGATAACAGAATTCAGATCACAAAGATAGAGCCTCTGTCCCCCACTGAGTCAGTTCCATACTAAAGTGAGGAAATGCGGTTGTGGACGCCCCCAAATTACACGGCCTTTAGATTCGCAGTGGGGCAGCAGGAGGGCAGAGCGGCCTGGTGCAGCCAGAGTTAATGTGTACGCCGCTAACCCAGGAAAGCGCACCTGATTTTGCTACAAAACAGCACCCGAGTCTGATAAACCTGTTGGAAGCGAATTCAGAACTGGAAAATCCAGGTCCGCACCCAGGAGCGCCCCTCCCTTCCTTGCCGGATCACGCGTGGGGCCCGGGGCCCGGGGCCGGGGGCCGGGCCTGGCTCGGCGCCGGGATCAGCCCCTCGGGTCCGCCCGCTTCCCGACCAGCCCCGAACCCCCGCCCCCGCCCGACCCTGTCCCGACCGCCCTCCGGCTCCGCCCCCGTGTCCGCGGGCTCCGGCCCCGCCCCCGCCCGGGGCCCCGCGAGCTGTCCCCGCCCTCGCCCGGGAGCTGGAGGGCTGCGGGAGCGGTGCCGCAGTAGAGCCTCAGCCGCCGCGGAGCCGCCCCGTCCTGCTCAGCCGCCGTTGAGCCGCGCCCGCCGCCCGGCCGAGGAGGCTGCGCCCGCAGCCCGGAGCCCGCAGCCCGCGCCTCACGCCGCCGCCGCCGCCCTCCGAGGGCACCCAGGCCAAGCCATGGTGAAGGTGACGTTCAACTCGGCTCTGGCCCAGAAGGAGGCCAAGAAGGACGAGCCCAAGAGCAGCGAGGAGGCGCTTATCATCCCGCCCGACGCCGTCGCGGTGGACTGCAAGGTCCGAGGGCCGGGGCGGCCGGGGGGGCTGGGCCGGGGAGCTGGCGCGGCGCCCGGCGCGGGGCCGGAGGAGCCCAGCGCTCCCTTTTTCTCGGGCTGCGCCCCTGTCCTGTCGGCCTCTGCTTCTTTGTCAGAAAGTGCGTGTGCGCGAAGCGGCGCTGAACACGGGCTTGGGGCCGGGGCCGCGGAGGGAGAAGCTCCGAACCGTGCCGAGTTCACGGTCGTTGGAGCAGCCGGGGAACGTTCGTGGGGCCCGGCCTGGGCTCGTCCGACCCCGAGACCAGCGGCGACCAGCAAACCCGCAGAAACAACAACAGAGTTTGGCACTTCCTCCCAGTATAAATAATACGCCTAAAATGGCTGACATCATACAAGCCTAGCCCTCTGTTGCTTTCTACTTTCATTTCGAGGCTGCGCTGCACTTGGACCTAGTCCAGCTACTGTGAGCCTCTCATTTTAAAAGCATTTTCTTCTTTACCTCCCTTCCCACGGCCCTTCGATGTTGGCAGGTGAACTTCAGTGGGGTCTGGAGATGGAGCAAGGAGTGGGTGAGGGGAAAGCAAGGTGAAGGTGCTCAGAGTAGGTTTTTTGGCTGTAGACTTTATAACAAAAACATTGCAGCTAAAGATCAGTAATTACTATGTGGATGTTAGTGTAAAACCGACAATTGGCTTTTAAATTATATCAGCAACTTTATAGGACCCTTTAGGCTAAGTGAAACTAAATGTAGGAAACGTGTCGCACATTCCTTATAAAATTATTTTACAAAATCCTCCTGTTAGCCCTAAGTAAAACCAGAAGTGAAACCATAATTGTGCTCATTTTTGTTAGCGTTTTCCAAGACTTATCAGTAGGATAAACTTAGTTTTAACTTAACAAAAACTCAATAATTTATGTGCAGATATGAGTAATGAGAATTATTTTCTATGTAGTCTAATGAATATTACTACTGAAAAATAGGCTATTAATATACTATAAAAATGTTTCAGAATTTAATGTTAACCTGGATGTGAAAATGTTAGCCTGTGCTTATTTTGGAAGTGTTCTAGTTAAAAACACAAAGGTTGGGGATTGATTTTAAATGTCTGCTTTGCCTTGAAATAGGAACAGTGAACTGATTCCCTAAAAGGATTAAGAGTGTGGGTATTGGTATTATCTTTCTGAATCCACTGCAAACAGGCTTGGTCTTAAAAGAAATGTTTGGAATGCACAGACCATAATTCCAATAGCAAATTATTATCTTAGCTGTATATTTATGTAACATTCACTGTACTGAAATAGATTGATAGTCAAGTGCCCAGTTACAACAGCCTCAAATACATATATAGATAGATTTTAATTATATTATGTATCTTTTTAAATCCTATAAACAAGTATGATCCTTCCCATTTATATAAAAAAAAAAATGTGTCAAGGGAGCATCGGATGATGTCACTTCAGACAGCTTTGCTCTGTTCCACTGTAGTGAAGGAGATTTGAAACTGCACAAAAATCAGAATTAATTTTCTGGGTTTCTTTAAATACAACTTTTGACATTTACTGTCATTTCTGAAATGGTGACCATGTTTTTATATCCTCAGAATTTGTCACAATTTCACCATATTCAAATTTTGTGGTCATAGCAGCTGTCAAAAAGTAACCATTCATAGTTCTGTGCTTTGTTTTCTTTCTATTTCTATTTCCTCAGATCCCCATATCCTAAGAACAATACTGGAACTAAGCTGTGAGGGCTAGAGTCTTCCTTTGTAACTACACTGCAGTTACGGATGAATGGGCAGATACAAAATGACTAATTCTTTTTCTAGCTATAAGCTCCAAGACTTCTTCAGTGAGTGACAAAATACTTCTCTACATTAAAAGTAGAATCCCTATAATCAATCAGTCACTTAATGATAAATGAAAAGCTTACTTTATAACATGTTTATGAAAGAACTGTCTCTTCATCTTAGAGCTTGGTCTGCGATTACATAATGTTCTTTGGTTCCCTGGGATGACTATACAGTAACTGCCTAGTTTGATTGCCTGGATTCTGCACAGAATCACCCTTCTGGGATATTTTCCTGCCTGGTTGAGAGGATCAAGTAAAGCTAGTTATGGACCAGAATTCCTGAACAAGAATTTGTAATACCTTTAACCCACCTAGCACACAATATCCTAAAAAATAATGTTTTTCAAAATGTACTCTTAAGGGTTACCTGCTCTCATATCTTCCGGGATTCTGTAAAAATGCAGATTCTACTAATTTATGCTTCAAGAATTCTAGCATTCTTGTCAGCTGGCTTATGTAACTCGCATTTCAGTACTTTTACACTGCTCTTCTCTTTTGCTGTTTCTTCAGTTCTTCTCTCACTTCAGGGTGAGAACCCACAAGCAGTTCTATTGCCCCGTTTTTCAATCGTGTCTTCTCAGTAGTTATTAATTTTAATAGCCATGTCTTGATTATTTTATCTCAACCAACTTACTATTTTTTTATTCTTTTCCTACAATTTCCCCTGAACTGTTTTCATCTTCCTCCACCTGACCCAATTAGCACAAAACTCTTAGAGATATAGAAACAGCAAAGAGTACTACCTAGGTTTTGTGTTAGAGGTGAATTTGAAATTATATGCACGTTTTATATTATAGGCAGACATTCATTTATGTTCTCTTGATAACTTTGAACTTTGAAAAACTGTTTGTTATACATGTGCAAATGTCAAAGAAAACAATATGCTGAATCAGAAGTCCCAGTTTTGTCATTACTTAACTGTTTGAACTTGGGCTTAAGTTTTTAGTTTTCCTTATCTGTAAGATGAGAGGGTAGGACCAGATGGTCTGTAAGAACTCTTCCAGTTTTAAAATTCTATGAAGATGCTAGGACTATATAATTATATGTGGCAGGAATTAAATTTTCATTGTGAAAATAACTGCCTCCTCACCCTAACCAGACTGTTCTCTTTCATCCTTCCTGTGTTTAACATATTATATTCCTTCCTCTTATTAAGTTAACAATAGGTCAAAGAGAAAGGAGATGGATAGAGGTATTATGTAATAAATCAAATATTCATTTTGGGTTATGTCACTAGAGAACAATAGTTGTCAAAAACTCATTTTGTTCTAATGCCTAATTGTGAAACACCTCTCCCAATATCCAACCTCAAAAAAGCTGACGTTTGCTTCATAGATACTTCCTTACGGCATTTTGCTGATAAATCATGTTGCCTCTTCTCTAACCTACATTGGGGTTGTAGACATTCTTAAAAAGGAGATGTTCTTAAAAGTAAAGTGCTTGTGTAGAGGAGAAGGTGGGGTAGGATGGAAGCTAGAGAAGTGAAGGACTACGAACCCAGTAGGGTCTGAGTTACCATCACAAAATGGCTGTGTGGGCCCTAGTTCTTTACACTTTCTGGTATTTCCTGTTTGCATTAAACTGGGCTGAAAGTTGGTGGTCTTTGTTTTTCTGGTGTTTTTGTTTGTTTTTAGGAGACAGGAAAGGAGGAACATAAAATATATGATATTTACTGAAATGTGTTGATCTTTAGAGAGGAGATCGGGAGCTTAGTTCTCTTTAACAAATGCATATCATTACCTAGTGTTCGTAAACATCAGTCAGTGAAAACTTTAGGGTATTGATATCTGAAGTGAAAGTGTAGTACTAGGAGAGAAATAACAAAATGATTTGGCAGGACCTCCTATGTACACATGCCCCACTGGACGCTGCTACTGTTGCTGCTGCTGCAGAGAGTGTGCCAGGTTGCATATTGTACAGTTGGAGGACAAGTTACCTGCTTGGGGTATTCCCACTATCTACTTAAACATATTTTTTTGGCCCTGGCCGGTTTGGCTCAGCGGTTGGAGCATCAGCCTGTGGTCCAGAGAGACCCGGGTTCGGTTCCTGCTAAGGGCATATGCCTCGGTTGCAGTTTGTCCCTGGCCCTGGTGGGTCGTGCGGGTGGCAGCCCCTCCATGTGAGTCCCTTACGCGTCAATGTTTCTATCTTTTCCTTTCTCACCCTCCCACTCTGTCTGAACAAAAAATGGAAAAATGTCCTCGGGTGAGGATAAATAAAAAAACAAACATATTTTTTTGGACTAGATAAGCAGGTATATTATCCTTGGAAAAATCATAAGCCTTTAGGACATTTATGGATTTACCTCTACAATGTAAGAGGATTGAGCGAGTAGAATTATTTTTTAACCAGAAATATCTCTTGGAACACATAGTTGCAAGCCTTTTAAATTTGATTTAGAATTTAAGAGGTTTTCATTATGTATTGCTGAAGTTTCACTTGCTTTCAAGGTACATTGAAAAATGTTTATAAATAGTAATTGTGGGGCATTTTATTTCTCTTCTATTATATAGTAACTTAAATATTTGAAATGTCTATTCAAAAGGCATTTTGTGCCCGCGCCGGTGGCTCAGTGGTTGAGTGTCGACCCACGCACCAAGAGGTTGCTGCTTCAATTCCCAGTCGGGGCACATGCCCAGGTTGTGGGTCAAATCCCCAGTGTGGGGCATGCAGGAGGTGGCCAATTGATCTTCTTTCTCATCGATGTTTCTATTTCTCTCTCAAATCAATAAAGAAAAAAAAATTCAAAAATAAAAGGCATTTCGTTTTCACAAAAGGAAGTAATTTCTGAATTCACGTTATAATTAAAGCTTTATGGACTGCTTTGTCTGTCCTTGTTATCAGTAGAGGAAGATCCAGAAAAATGTTTCTCCTCAAATACATTGATGGATTTATTCTCTTACAGTTTTGGGTAAACTTGGCACTTGTTATTAGTGCTCAGACTGAAGAAGTTAAGGACTTTGCCATCGAAGAACTTCTGGCCACAACTGCTGATAAAGGATTCAACAATTTTGAATTTCTGAAAGGTTTATGTCTATATGATGTAGAAAATAGTAACACTGGAGTATATTTTCAAGAAGCTTATATCAAAAGAGTTCTTTTCTTGGCTCTCTTCTGTTCATTGCACAAAGCTTAACAATGAGAATGTTTTACAGGGTTAACAGCTGAAACTTGAAAATTGGAAATTATATTACAGATATGACCCTAAGAAAATCATTTAAAAATTATTTAATTGTGATTATCCCCTTTAATCAGCATTTATGATACATATTCTTAATAGTTTTAAGGAAACCTACAATAAAATTGTACTTTCTAAGTGTTACCAACAACTGAATGAATAAGACTTATTTTAAACAATTGAAAACTTTATGCTCTTACATTGATCAGAGGCAAAAAGAACTTTTAGGAAGTAGTTCTATAATTCTACCATTTGGGGAAAGATCAAGAATACTCTTAAGCAGGAGAATTTCAGTCTTGAATTATAGAAATGAGGAAATTACTCTTGTTTTAATGCTAGAAGGATATTCTAATTTTTAAATTTATTGTTTTATATTTTAATGCTGGTAAGTTTTAGGCAGTAATTTTATGACTTAGAGCTAATGTAAATATGTCAGAAGAAAAATTAATGTTGGAATGAAAATACGCACAATTTATAAATGCTAACTAACGTTTTGAAGTTAAATATCTTGGAAATTTGTTTGGGAAATTGGCACTAAGTGTGGTTTCATATATTTAATACTTTGAGATTTTGAATATTTGATAAACCTTTTTTGGCATAGTTTTGATGGATTTCTGTATATTTGAATGTTTAACTTTTAATGCCAAAATTACTAAAAACATTTTTTTCAGAATGAGTTAAAAATAAAGCTTAAATCTTGAATTAGTTTTTGTGTGCTTTAAATGTGACTATAATGTTTAACATTATTTAATATAAGAGCCAAAAGGGTAATTCAAAAGAAGACCCATCTTTATGCTTTGAAAATGATTTTAAGAGCTATTTGATCTAAGATCTACATTTCCCTTTTTTTTTTTTAATCCTCACCCAAGGATATTTTTCCATTTATTTTCAGACAGAGTGGGAGGGAGGAAGGGAGATAGAGAGACATGGATGGGAAAGAGACACATCAACTGGTTGCCTCCTGCAGAACTCCAACTAGGGCCGGGTACTAAACCGCAGTTGAGGTACCTGCCCTTGACTGGAGTCAAACCTATGACTCTGGTCCACGGGCCAATGCTCTAACTTCTGAGCCAGACCAGCTCGGGCTAAGATCTGCATTTCTTAAAATTTATTTTGTTAGCCACCCTTTCTACTATTTATGTTCTGCCGTATATAATACTCCATCAGATTTTGTAGAAAAAAAATTCATTTTTTTCTTGCTTTTATTTTTTTTATTTTTTATTTTTTTTGTACAGACAGAGTGGGAGGGAGAGAGAGGAAGAGAGAGTGAGGGAAACATCGATGTGAAAGGGACACATCGAGTGGCTGCCACCTGCACGACCGACCAGGGCCGGGGACAAACTGCAACCGAGGTACATGCCCTTAGCGGGAACCGAACCCGGGTCTCTCCGGACCGCAGGTGGATGCTCTAACCGCTGAGCCAAACCGGCCAGGGCTCTTGCTTTTATTTTAATGCTAGGAAAATAATTTCCCAGGCCCATCAGTTTTAGCTAGCATAATGCTAGTCATATTAAGCAGAGAGGGCAAAAGTAGATGAATTAGTGAAGCTGGGCTTTTTGCATATAAAACAAGTTAGAACATTCTTCATTTTTATTTTTAAGAAATGGAGTTAGTGTTGCACAACCCTCTAATTTTTTTTTTTTTTGGTACAGACAGAGTGGGAGGGAGAGAGACGGAAACATCGATGTGAAAGGGACACATCGAGTGGCTGCCACCCGCACGACCAACCAGGGCCGGGGACAAACTGCAACCGAGGTACATGCCCTTAGCGGGAACCGAACCCAGGTCTCTCCGGACCGCAGGCGGATGCTCTAACCGCTGAGCCAAACCGGCCAGGGCAACCCTCTAATTTTTAAAGTTACTCTAGAATTAGGGTTTTTATTTGAAATCTGATTTTTAAATATTAACTAATTCATACGAACATTTTAAGCAGACACACTGAAGGCCTGACATTGACCATTATTTTACATTTTCCTTTATAGTGAAGAGCAGTGCTGATACATTATGGCCCATGGGTCCGAATATGGCCTGTTGCTGCCTGTTATTTATTATATGGCCCATGAGTTAAGAATGATTTTTACATTTTTAGATCAAAAGACTATTTTTCCTTTTTTCCCCAGTCACCTCAAGCCAGTAGAGGTATACATAGTTATTGAGAACTCAAGACCATATAATTCAGAGTTTAAATCCTGCCTCTACCACTTACTGTGATACTTTGGGTAAATTACTTCAAGTCTGTGTCAATTTCTTCATCAGCAAAATAGGGAATTTGATAATCTGGAAAAAATTTATCATAATGCCTGTGACAGAGTAAGACTCCATAGATAGCTGCAATTATTCTTATTACTACTATTACAATTATTACAACTACAACTCTGACAGGATTTGGCATTCATGAAACAGTTACATGATGCACTATCCCTGTCAATTAGAGTCTCCTCATTTATTCCCCTCATTCTTGTCTTATAATGTTACTCTTCCTCACCTGTCAATTACATAACAATATTGTTGCTATTTCACACATAGGACGCCACCAACTGGAGAGGAGGCATTCCTACAACATAACCCTTTAGCACTTTGATTTTCAACCAGTGTACCAGGGCATGCTGATGTGCCACAAGAATTTTTAAAACATACAATACCTAACTGTTTCGTCAGGGGCACTGACCCCTTTTCCTTAGATTGTGAAATAAAAAAATGACAGCCAACCTGATAGCCGCCTGGTGTGAATGAATCAAAATTGTATCTTTTTTTTTTTTTGGTCAGATTGGCAAAAAATATAATATATTTTTTGGTGTGCTGTAGAATTTTATTAGTTTATGTGTGCCACGAGATGAAAAAGGTTGAAAATTGCTGCTTTAACATTCAGTAGCTAAAAGTAGTATTCTTTTACATTTTTGCAGCGCTCTTTACTGAATAGTTTTATAGAAGATAGCTGGATTCTCGTATCAGCTTTTGCAGCCAGCCCATTGTCAGACACTTAGCTTTTGGAAGACTCCACTGCACACTAATCTGAGAATAAGAGTGAAGAAAACAGTGTCTTAGTTTTATTATAACAATATTTCTGACTAGTGGATCCCCTGAAAGGGTGTCCCTAGACTACATTTGGAGATCTTCTCTAAATACTTGCTTGTACTGCTGTTTTATGATTTCTGTTTGTTTCTATTTTTTGTTCTTTGCAATTTTATGTATTACCTACTGGCTTCCTAATATGAAAAGTGAATATTTAGCTTTTTCTATATATTTTTACATAATAAACACATAATCTATTTTCCTGGTATAATTATAGTAATTTCTGGTTAAATTGATATTCTTGCTTTTATTAGAGTTGACATAAACATTATTTACATCTGAGTAGTATAGAAAGATTTTATACTACCTTTCTCATACAAAATCTTTTTATTATTTGATAATTGCTCCTTAGACTGAGAAGGAGGAGTGCTTATTTTTCTATGGATTGCTAATTCATCTTCAGACTCTCTGACAGTAGTATAATTGTTTTATGTGTGTATAGACTTATCATATAGCTTATCATGTTTCCTATTTTCTTGGTGATATTCCACTTTTATTCTTCAGTCTTACCATCCAGACTGGTTGCACTACATGGCGCTATACAGATGTCCTGAGAGTAATTATTCTGGAATTGAATTACATTTGCTTCCATCCCATGTTAGATCTGCAGTTTTAGAAATCTGAGAAAAAGTGTCTGAGATAAACATTTTTTAAATCTTGCATGTCTGACCATCTTTATCCTCACATTTAATTAATAATTTATTTGGGTATAAAATTCTAGGTTAGCAGTAATTTTTTTCCTGAGCATTTTGATGATAGTGTGCCATTGTCTTCTGGTCTGATGCCATTCTAATTCATGGTTCTTTGTACAGGGCTAGTTTTGTTTTATTTTTAACTCTGGAAACTTGAGATTTTTTTCTTTGTGCTTTCAGCTTTCAAAATTTTATTGACTCAGTTTTTCTGTCACTCATTTTTATTGTCTTAAGGTTTATTTGTTTATGCTGTTTACTATTACTCTGTCCATTTTTCAGTAGGAAGATAAATGTTTAACTGGAAATCCATAGACGGACTTTCAACTTAGCTATTTTGATAGCTTTTTAAGGATTTATTAGAATATTTTCTTAAACATTAAAAATAGGCTTAATGATAGTTAATAATAATGGAACTCATCTGCATTATTAGCACTAATTTACGGTCAGAGAGGATGGCCCAGAGAAAGATATATAAGGCATCTTATGGTCTCCCTGTTTAAAGTTCCAAAACTGTCTCCTTCATGAGTAATTTTAGAGCAACAGCTCACTACCAACTTTGTGGTTTTGCTTTGTGGCTTTATTACTCTTAATTTTATTTAGGTTTCATTTTGTAATTAATAGCTTACCTTTTTTATTTATTTTGAAATGTTTATATGGTGGTGTGTCTGAATTGCTTTTATTGTTTTTTCTTCTGTGCATATGATTTTAGTACTTTTTGTTACTATGCTTTGTAATTTGATGAAGAATAGATAAAAATCTTAACACATAGCTCTTAATTATGTGTGGTTCATTTGATAAACCCATTATGATAGCAGAATTTTGTAGAAAATTAGGCTATGTTTTTATTTTTGTTGTTGTTGGATATGAGTTTTATTCAATTGTGACATCATGTCACTTGACCTATTACCAGAGTTAAGTTGCCTGAGCAATTATTTAGTCAGGTGGTTGACCTACTGACCTCATGCTTTCTCTTCCCTAAGGTGCAAATGGAGTCAGATGATTTTTAGGCCTTATTAGTTCTGTGATAGTACACAAATAATTTAACTTAACTTTTCTGGCTTTCATTGTGTTTATCTGTAAAGTGATGTGTTGGACTAAATGACTTTTCATTGTTCTTCCACATGGGATCTTTTCTTTCTGAGAACTAAACTGATCGTACATTCAGAGGCACCTACTGCATGGCTAAACACTAGACTAGGAATTTTAATTACCAAGCAAGCACCCCAGCATTTGAGAAGCACCTAGTGTAGCCAGGATAATCTAAACAATTATGTAAACCAAATTAATCACAACCTACTTAGATGTCTGTATCTGCTTTCACAAAACAACACCCTTGGATCCAAGAGCTAGGAGAGTGGTGGAATAAAGGAGCAAGATCAAATGACTGCTGAGTATTTATTGTACATGCATTTGGTGCTAGGCATAGGGTTCAAAGCACTTTGTACATATTCATTCTATAGAGACAAATATCCTTGATCTCAAGAACTAGAATTATTTTTCTAGTATTCACCTTGTATTAACTTTCAAATTATTCAGTTTAGACAGAGGATATAACTTTCCACATTTAGATTATTTTATGCTTTTAGAAGAATATACTTGGGGTTTTCTTATTAAAATTCTGCATTTTAAATGGAATTACTAATATTTGATTATGAACGTGTAATTATCTTATTGAATAACATTAAGATCCAAGATTTATACTAAAATGAGTCTAGAACAGTTTTGCTTTTTCCCCTCTAATCTTGCACTTAATTTAAAATGAATCATTGAAATTATTATTCTTATCATACTTAGAATTTTCAGGAAAACAATTGATATTAGGAACATATGAACTCATGATTCAGTCAGTGGCAGAGAAGAAATCTATGTTGACCAATGTGTCTAATCCTGGTAAAGGGTGTAAATCACAGTAAGTAACAGTTGTATGTAATACTGTTGTTTATAAACCTGCCTGTAAGTGCTGGTCTAGGCTTTTCTTTTGACTACCCATTGCCTTTAAATCTCACCAATATGAATTTTATATGTAGAAAAAATATTTTTAAGGTATGTATTTATATATTAATATTCTTTGCACCAGATAACCTGTCTCTAATGATATAAAAGTGACTAAGTTATGATCTAGCACTAAAAGCATTTACAGCATGATTTTTTATATTTTATTTCTGACCTATTTTTTTAACCTAGGCCTGTGCTGATTATATACAATGTCAGTATTTGGTTCAGATTTTATAGATTTCTCACAATAGTTAGATTGCTACACATGACTTTAAATTTTAAGTTTTTGTGTGCCTATATTGCTGCTTTCATATTGTAGGATTTGTTAATAGTAAAGGACATTAATGAGAAATTTGTTTTGTGGACATTATAATTTTAGATTAATTTCTCATTTTTTTAAGCCTCTCTATATTCCAAGTATAGAATAATGTAATAATTCTGTTATCCATGTAATGACATTCACTTGAAAAATTTTTCCTTTTGGTATGTCAGACACAGTGTTTCCCATGTAGACTTTGTCACCATAGTTGATATTGTAGCAATCTTGTTAGAAAAGTCTAATAAGAAAGCAAAATTCAAATATTGATTTAAATGAGGAAGAAAATGCGCCCTGGCCAGTTTGGCTCAGCGGTTAGAGTGTCGGCCTGCGGTCCGGAGAGACCCGAGTTCGGTTCCCGCTAAGGGCACGTACTTCGGTTGCAGTTTGTCCCCGGCCCTGGTTGGTCGTGCGGGTGGCAGCCACTCGATGTGTCCCTTCACGTCGATGTTTCTCTTTCTCTCTCCCTCCCACTCTATCTGTACAAAAAGTGGAAAAATATCCTCGGGTGAGGATAAAAAAAAATAAAAAAATAAAAAAAATAAATGAGGAAGAAAATGCAAACAAATGTTTGATGTCTTTATAGCTTAATAATAAATTAGAGTAATGTCTGATATAACTTTTGTGGTTCTAAGAATATAGTTAGGAAAGCATTTTGGAAATATTTTAAGTAGATTTTAAATTATAACAAAGGTTTTTGTTTGTTTATTTAAAATTTTTTATTGGAGTCCTGGATGGTTTGGTTCAGTGGTTAGAGCATCCAATGAGTTGTGGCTTCGATTCTTGTCAAGGGCACATATCTCGGTTGTGGTTCATCCCCAGCCCTGGTGGGTCGTGCAGGAGGCAACCAGTCGATGTGTCCCTTTCACATCGATGTTTCTCTCTCTCCCTCTCTTTGTCTCTCCCCTGCCCTCCCACCCTGTCTGATGATAAATGGGAAAATATTCTTGGGTGAAGGTTAAAAAAAAAATCTTATTGGAATAGAAAGTGATTTAATTTTGATCTCCAGTAATACAAGTCTTTTTGCAATTGGCCTTTTCAGTTTTCTGTTGTAGGTTGCGTTTTATTGGCTTCAACTTTAACAGACTCTTGTTTCAGCTTACCTTTCCCAGCTAAATCAGCTGGTGAAGGAAATAATGATAGCTATCATTTATTAAGCACTTCCTATATTTTCTCTTGTAATCCCCACTACAACCCTATGAGATAATCCACATTTGTGATGAGGTAATTGAAATGGAGAAGTTAAAATACCACTTGTCCAACTGTTTGCTGTCCTCCAAAATTTCGACGTTTCATGTCTACTGCCAGTCTTGTTTTTCTGATAGGTTTGTATCTTTTTCAGCAGCTCTAGTATCATTTAATTGGGTCTTAGGAAAAAAACAAACAAAAAACTGTCCTTGCTGCTCATAAATTGAGAAAAGAAAGGAATTTTTGTTTATTGGAGTAAAAAATGTTTGGCCTTGTTAGGTATACAGTTCTTGTAATTTTGACAAATGTGTATAGTCATATACAGAATATTCCCCCCCCCCCCCAAATTCCTTCATACCTCTTTGCAGTCATTCCTGTCTCTCACCCCTGTCCCTCTGTTCTATAGTTTGTCTTTTCTAGAATGTCGTATAGATGGTGTTATGACGTTAGTAGCCTTCTGTTATTCATTGTTTTATCTTTTCTCGAACTGAGAGTTGTCTGGAACAGCTCTTTGATTCCTGTAGCCCTTGGACTAGGATTTTCTTGGAGTTTTTCCAATCCCTGTTCTTCTCTGCCACCAGTTTTTGTTTGCTGATGCCATGTGTTTGGATTTGTTCTTTGTAGAAGAATGCCTGTTCTGTCAGTTAAAAGATTAAGGTGCTTTATTAACCATATTAATCTAGTGTCTGAAACCCAGAACTCAAAGTCCTTTATATGGAGAACTGGTTTAGACTGGTTGTTTTATAAAATTAGATTCTCAGAGGGATTTTGGAAATGAAAATCAAAATCATGTGATATAGAAAAGAACTTGGTATGTTTTGTTTTCAAATGGGGACAGAAATGATGAGAAAGGAGTTGAGAATACTAGACCATTAATCAGAAATCCATTTTAAAAATTTGAATCATCTGATTTTTTTAAATGTTGGCAACTGATTCTGTATTTTGGTAAATAGTACACAGACCAGACAACAAACACATCCATGGGCAGCTAGCCTTGTGCATCCCCATATTTATCGATATTACCAAATATATTTTAAAATGTATGCATCCAAACAACTAAATCTACTTCTAAAGATTCAGTAGCTTTTGTTACTCTGAGTTGAATAAACCGTATTGGTGAGCTTCTGTATTTCTGTTTCATTTTTATGCCTGAAGTTTTTTTATGACATAACTTTTTTTTTATGCAGTATAATTTTTAACCCTAATTGATGTTTTCCTCTCAACTATTCTAGTTGTTAAAGCATTGTTGCATTTGCTATAATAATGCAAAATAGTGTATCTGAGAGCTTTGAAAAACGTCTTTTCATTCATCCTAAAAAGAAGAATAGAAGTGCCGGGGGATGTAAACTGCTTTGTGAATATGGGGTCAGAATGAAAATTACATGAAAACCCTTGCATTTTGCCTGAATTAAGTTTATAATTGAAGCACATTTCTGAAGCTTTTTAGGGAACTGATTGAGGTGACCTAATTCTTAATTTATTGAAAGTACCAGAACAGAATTTGTCCTTCATTTTGCCCAAGATATAATTAAGCAATTTTACATTATCAAATGGTAAGATTTATTTGAACCAGAAATTAATACAGTACATGAGTGACAGTGCTTTTGAAAGTTGTGTCTTTCTGTATCTGCTGTTAAGGGGTGATTACAGCCCAGTGTGTGCCTTAATGTCTTCATTTATAAATGGTTAAAAACTTGAGGTTTTAGAAAGATTAATGGAATGATAATTATACATCACCTGTGGGAGATCTTTTACCTAATCAGCATAATTTAAGATGTACCATTTTTATCAGAGTTCATGGGGAGGGTATGTTTCTATAACTTGTTTTCAATTAGGCCAGGTAAAGTTATATACCCCAGTGAAGACGGTCTTGTTCAAGAGTGATTTTCATTTTTGTTGTTGATTTTTCTTGTTGTTCTTTAATTAGTAAGTAATCCAAGTGGTAAAGAGGAGCGCACATCGAGACTGGTAGGAAGTTCGGAGGCATGAAAGGGTTAACTGGGCTCTCATAGGCAGCAGCTGAAGTACTGGAGGGGTATCTCAGCTATGGGGATTCCCCTGAGAAGTCTGGGGTCTAAACCCCAAGCTGGGCTTCCCAGTCCAGAGAAACAGAGTGGGGAAAGGTGCCCACATACCATTCCACTGTAAAGCACTAGGGGCTCTCCAGCAGGAGGAGGTGGCTAGAAACACAGGCACCCTCTTAAAGGGCCATCACATTAAATTTTATTTGCAGCCACTCATGTTGGGCTGTGGCAGAGAGAGGGAATAGTGGATTAGAGCTACATAAGAAGAGTCTGGGGTTCATGGCTCTGGGGAGAGAGCTGGGAAGGCAGCTACCAGGATCCCTGTGCTGAGCCATTCCCTACACTGTGGATGCCATCTTTCTCAGTCAGAGTTTTCCCATCAAAGCACCTTTCACCTGGGGGGAAGCAGTTGCCCCACCCATTGAAAACTCTCCCTCCCTGCCCAGCAGGTGGAGCCTGACTGAGGACTAAAGCCTGAGGCCTAAAGCCTGAGGCTCATTAAGTGACTGAGACTAACAGTCAGCCTGCAGGCATTGGTTGACCTCTGGGTGCTTTGAGCTTTTGCCTGTCCTGCTCCTCTGCCTGGGGCTTGTAAAAGCAGATCTTGGTGTTTAGCTTGGTCCTTTCCATATGCACCTAGCCCCAGCAGAGGGAGCTCCAAGCTGCAGATTGCTGATAGCTCCAAAGAGGGCACACAGGGCCAGTCACAAATCTGACACTGGCCTGCATCAGAGACCCTCAGAAGAGGCCCTAAACCAATAAACCCAGAGGCCAGCTTCAGTCAACAACAGAGCAGGACCCAACAAGCTTCACAACCAGTACATATACAGGAAGATTTTGGCAGGCTACAATCCCTGCTGAGGTGAATTGCACTTCATGTGATAAGCCTGCATGCTGTGTTAGGTGTTGAACCTCACTCTCAGCCAGCCTGAGGAGCAAGTCCATGCACAAAGGAGCCAAGAATAATCAAGACTCAATTACAACAGCAGAGCCTACACAAAGCACACAAGAGATATTCATAACTAGAGCACCTAGATCTGGTGATAAAAGAGACTGCCACTGGGTCCCACAAGTTACCTACTACATAACGCCACCCTGCCAAGACTAAGAGTTGTGGCAGATCTACCAAATAAAGAGAAACAAAACCAAATATACAGTCAAAATGCGGAGACAAAGATACAGGCCCCAAATGAAAGAACAAGAGAATTCACCAAAAGAAGAGCTAAATAAAATGGAGATAAGTAATTTACCAGAAGTAGAGTTCAGAGTAATGGTTATAAGGATGCTCAACAACATGAAAAAAGATACAGAAACTATGAAACACATCAATCGGAAATGAAGACTAACATAGCAGAAATAAAGAATACACTGGAAGGAATGAACAGCATACACTGGAGGAAGCCGAGAATCAGATCAGCAGATTAGAAGTCAGGGTAGAAAAAAAATCACTCACTCAGAGAACTAAATAGAAAAAGCAGCTAAATAACATATGGGACAGTATGAAACATAACAACATCCACATTATAGTAGTACCAGAAGAAAAAGTGAGCTAGGGATAGAGAACCTGTTTGAAGACATAATGGCAGAAAACTTCCCTAACTTGGTAAAGAAAAAAGTCACAAGTTTAGGAAGTATAGAGATTTTCTAGCAAGATTAACTCAAAGAGGACTACCCCAAGACACATTGTAAATCTAATTCCAAAAATTAAAGATAGAGAATCTTAAAGGCAGCGAGAGAAAAGCAGTGTTTTACAAAGGAGCTCCCATAAGCTGATTTCTCAACAGAAACACTACAGGCCAGAAGGGAATGGCGTGAAGTATTCAAGGTAATGAAAAGCAAGGATCTGAAACCAAGACTACTCTATCCAGCAAGGCTATCATTCAAAGTGAAGGTGAAATAAAATGCTTCCCAGACAACAACAACAAAAAAAAGCTAAAGGAATTTATTACCACAAAATCAGCATTGTGAGAAATGTTAAAGGAACTGCTGTAATAATCAGAAATAGAGAGAAACATATGGCATAAAGAATAAAAATGGCAACAAATAAGTACCTTCAGTAATAATCTCACATGTAAATGGATTAAAAGACATAGGGTAGCTGAATGGATGAGAAAACATGACCCATATATATGCTGTTTACAAGAGACTAACCTCAGAACAAAAGACTTACACAGGATGAAAGTCAAGGGAAGAAAAAAATTTCCATGCAAGTAGAAACAAACAAACAAAAATTGGGGTAACAATACCCATATTGGACAACATGGACTTCAAGATAAAGGCCGTAACAAGAGATAAAGAAGGTCACTACATAATACTAAAGGGATCTATCAAATGACAATATATCTGATAAACATCTATGCACCCAATATAGGAGCACCAAATATATTTAAAAGCTTCTGGAGGACTTTAAGGAAGATATAAACGGCAATACAATCATTTTAGAGGACTTTGACACTCCACTGACATCACTGGATAGATCTAGACAAAAAAAATCAACAAGGAAACAGCAACCCTAAATGACACACTGGATCAGATGTATGTAATTGACATTTATAGAACATTGTACCCCAAAGCTGCAGAATATACATTCTTCTCAAGTACACATAGGACATTCTCAAAGACAGTCCATATGTTAGGACACAAACTAAGTCTCTACAAGCTCAAGAAGATTGAAATCATATCAAGCATCTTGGATCACAATGGCAAACTAGAAATCAACAGCAGTAAAAATATTCAAACACATGGAGGATAAATAGCATGTTATTAAACAATGAATGGGTTACCAATGAGATCAAAAAAGAACCTCTTGGAAACACGTGAAAATGAACACACAACAATCCAAAATCTATGGGACAGTGAAGGAAGTCCTGAGAGGGAAGTTCATAGCACTATAAGCCTACCTCAAGAAACAAGATAAACTATCTAACCCTACAACTTAAAGACTTAGAAAGAGAACAACAAGAAAAGCCCAGAGTAAATTGAAGGAAGGAAATAATAAAGATCAGAGTTCAAATAAATGACAGAGATTAAAAAAGATACAAAAGATCAATGAAACCAAGAGCTAATTCTTTGAAAAGATAAATATTGATGAACCTTCAGCTAGATGCATCAAGAAACAGAGAGGACCCTAATAAAATCAGAAACAAAAGAGGTAGAGTAACAACTGATAGCACAGAATTAGAGGAATGGAAGAAAATACAATGAATAACTATATGCCAACAGATTGGACAACCTAGGCGAAATGGATAAATTCCTAGAAACATAGTCCTCCAAAACTCAACCAAGAAGATTCAGAAAACCTGAACAGACGAATAGCAACTGATGAAATTGAAGCAGTAATTAATAAACTCCCAGCAAACAAAAGCTCTGGTCTGGACAGCTTCATAGGGGAGTTTTACCAAATATTCAAAGAACTAACACCTATCCTTCTCATAGTATTTCAGAAAATTCAAGAGGAAGACTTCCAAGCTCTTTTTACAAGGCCATCATTATTCTAATTCTAAACCCAGATAAAGACACCAATTCACAAAGATAGAGAATTACAGGCCAATATCCCTGATGATCATAGATGGTAAAATTCTCAACAAAATATTAGTAAATTGGATCCAGCAATATATTCAATGTGACCAAGTGTGATTTATTCCATGGATATAAGGCTGGTACAATATTAAAAAATCAGTAACTGTGGAACATCACATAAACAAATTGAAATATAAAAATCATATGAGCGTACTAATAGACACAGAAAAAGCATTCAACAAAATCCTACACTCATTTGTGATAAAAACTCTTAGCAAAGTGGAAATAGAAGGATCATACTTCAAACAATAAAAGCCATATATGACAAACCTACAGGCAACGTTGTCTTCAATAGGCAAAAACTAAAAACATTTCCCTTAAGAACAGGATCAAGATAAGGATGTCCACTTTTGTCACTCTTATTCCAACATAGTACCAGAAGTCCTAGTCACAGTGATCAGACAAAAAGAAAATATTAAATGCATCCAAATTGGAAAGGAGGAAGTAAAACTGTCATTATTCAAAGATAACATGATACTGTACATAGAAAACCTAAACATTCCACCAAAAAAACTATATTTAATCAATGAATTTGGCAAAGTAGCAGGATATAAAATTAACATCCAGAAATGCATGGCATTTTTATACACCAATAATGAACACTCAGAAAGAGAAAAAAAAAAAATCTCTTACCATTGCAACCTGAAAATTAAGATACTCAGGAATAAACATAACTGAGGAGGTAACAGACCTGTAGTCAAAAAACTAGAGCACATTGAAAAAGAGAGAGAGGAAGATACAAGTGGGAGAATATACCGTATTCATGGACTGGAAGAATTAACATCATTAAAATGTCATACTACCCAAATCTATAGATTCAATGCAATCCATTATTAAAATATCAATGGCATATTTTACAGATAGAGAACAACAAATACTCTAAAAATTTATATGGAACCTGAAAAGACCCCAGATAGCCCCAGCAATCTTGTAAAAGATAAATAAAGTTGGAGGTATCACAATACCCAATATCAGGGTATACACTATGAAGCCACAGTAATCAAAACAGCTTGGTACTGGCTCAAGAACAGTATACAAATCAGTGGAACAGAACAGAGAACACAGAAATCGACCCTAGCCATTATGCTCAATTAATATTTGACAAAGAAGTTAAGAGCATACAATAAAGACATTTTCTTCAATAAATGATGTTGGGAAAATTGAACAGGAAAATGCAAAAATATGAAACTAGATCACCAACTTATGCCATACATAAGAATAAACTAAAAATGGAAAAAAGACTTAAGTGTTAGTTGTGAAATTATAAAAATCCTAGAAGAAAATGTAGGCAGCAAGATCACAGACATCTTGTATAGCAGAATATTCACTGATACATTGTCTAAGGCAACGGAAACAAAGGAAAAAAAAATAAATGGGACTGCATCAAACTAAAAAGGTTCTGCACGGCAAAAGAAACCAACATCAAAATGAAAGAGGAAACCCACTTTTGTACACAAATATGGGAGAACATATTTGCCAATGATAATCTGATAAGGGGTTAATTTCGAAAATATATAAAGTACTCATACAACTCAACAAAAGGAAGATAATTTAATTAAAAATGGGCAGCGGACCTGAATCAACACTCCTTCAAAGAGGACATACAGATGGCCTAGAGACATGAAAAAATGCTCAATGTTACTAATCATCAGAGTGATGCAAATTATAACGACAATGCGGTACCACCTCACACCTGCCAGAATGATTATCATCAATAAATTAGCAAACAACAAGTGCTGGCAAGGATGTGGAGAAAAGGGAAGCCTAGTACGCACACTGCTGGTGGGAATGCAGACTGGTGCAGCCACTATGGAAAACAATATGGAGTTTCCTCAAAAAATTAAAAGTGGGTCTGCCATTTGACCTGGTGATCCCACTTCTAGAAATATAACCTGAAAAACCTGAAACTCCAATCAATACATATTTGCAACCCTGTGTTCATAGCAATACTGTTTACAATAGGTATAAAACCTGGAAATAGTTCAAGTGACCATCAATAGATGAGTGGATAAAAAAACTGTGGTACATTTACACAATGGAATACTATGAAGCTGTGAACAAAGAAGGCCCTCTTACCCGTTGAGACAGCATGGAGGGACCTGGAGAGTATTGTGCTAAGTGAAATAAGCCAGTGAGGGAAAGACAAATATTACACGATCTCACTTATATGTGGAATTTAATGAACAGAATAAACTGACAAACAGAATTGTTCCAGAGACATGGAAGCAGGGAACTGATTGACAGCTCTCAGAGGGAAGGGGGCAGGAAGAGATTAACCAAGAACATATATACATATATCCATAGCTAATAAACACAGATAATAATCACTCTGATGATTAGGTGTATGTGCGGGAACATGGTGGATAGGGGGTTACTGAGGGAGAATGGGGGGGGCATTTGTAATACAAAAATAAAGATAATTTAAACAAAAAATGAATTAATCCAAGCATGCAAAAACAATTTGTAATAACCATTTTATATTTTTAAACTCTTAGGTATCATATACTGTATGTATTATGCAAGTTACCTATTTGTTTTCAGTATTATGTTTCTGAGATCTTGAAATCAGTGCTAGTTGATTTCATTTTAACTCTTATTATATGAACCTATAATACTTTATTCTCCACTTAATGGACCTTTTATATTATTTCCAATTTTTTTCTTATTGATAATTCTCCTGTAATCATTATTGGACTTAATCTTTATGTATGTATATAAAAGTTTATCTAGGGATATAGTCCTAGGAATGGAATTGCTGGGTCATAGGGTATATATCTTTAATTTCTTTAGATGCTGCCAAATTATTCTGCAAAGCAATTGTACTAACTCTTGTCAGCTATATGAAAGGTTCCAGTTCTCATTGTTCTGTACTTTCTCCAGCACTTGGTATTGTTAGACTTCCTTTTATTGCCTGATATATAGGATTTCATTTGATTTTCCCCCCCATATCCCATATTGAAATATAATTTACATGTAATAAAATTGATCCATGTTAGGTGTACAATTTAATTGAATTTGTGGTAATTTTATAAAGTCATATATTCACCACTACAATCCAGATATGAAATATTTTCCTAAGGCTAAAGGTTTCATGCCTCTTTGATCTTCCCTTCACCAGCCCTTGGCCATGGCAGCCTCTAAGCTGCTTTTTGTCACTATAGTTTTGCCTTTTCTGGAATTTCATAAAAATGGAATCATGCATTGAGTAGTCTTTTATGTTGGACTTCTTTCACTTGCATCTTTTTGATTCATTATGACTATACCACAATTTATCCATTCATCAGTTAGTGGCGATTTGTGTTGTTTCTAGTTTGGGGCAATTGTGAATAATGATTCACTTGATTTTTAATTACTGATCTTCTATTAATTAGTTCGAATAATTTGACTTTGTTGGATTTTCTACAATTATGTTGTTTACACAGGATAGTTTTGTGTTCTTTTTTCTGTTCTTTATATCTATTCGTGTTCTTGTCATTTGTGTACTAGCTAGGCTCTCTAGTACAAAAACGAATAAAAAATCTTAGTGCCCATCTCATATTTTTGACTTGAAAGAGTATGGTATAAGTCTGAAGCTGCACCATTAAGTATGGCGTTTGATATAGGTTTTTGATGATTAGCTTTATTCATTTAAAGAATTTCACCTCTTGTTTGCAAAGAGATTTTATTATCAGTGGGAGTTTGAGTTTGACACATGCATTTTCTATATATTTTGAGATGGTTGTGGGGTTTTTCTTCTTAAATTTGTATGAGGCTTTTTTCTTTAAGCTTACTCTTCCAAGTATTAAAATTTAATCCTTTAAAATACACTTAATAAATCGCTTAGATTAAAACTTTTTTATCTTGAATATACTTTAATTCTTCTCCATGACTCAGCTTGTAATACGGCATGCCATTTATTTGTCATGCATAATGTTCATTTTGGCTGTAAATTGCTTAAGATATGAGCCATGTCTTAATCACATAGGATCTAGCACAGTACATTGGAAATAATGGGCCCTTAATAAATTTTGAACTGGGCTAAATACTTAGGACTGTTGTTCTTTGCTAAATAGCCACTGTATGTCACGAATTATGTTGCTCCCACCCATATCATTATCATGTTGGCTGCTGATGTAACTTTTATGGGTTATTAAAAAAATAACCAAGCTTTAAAAAAAAAATCTAAATTTTGTTCACTCATCAAATATTTGTTGAGAACCAACTTAGTGCCAAGGTTGGCTGCAAATGACCAGTATAGCCATGTACCACCTAGTGGTAGGGATCCATACTGAGAAATGTGTTAGGTGATTTTGTCATTTTGTGAAAATTATAGAGTATACTTGCACCTAGATGGTATCGCCTCCTGCATACCTATGTTATATGGTACAATCTATTGCTCCCAGGCAACAAGCCTGTACAGCCTGTACTGTAGAAAACAGTAAGAGATTAAATCACGCACAAGAGAAAATGATGCGATCGAGTGATGAGGTGGACAGGAGATACATGAGGCTGTTTCCAGTGTAACATGGCATAGTGTTTTACAGCAAACTTTTTTTTTGATAAGTACTAAAACAGCACACTCTAAATAAACAAAATGTATACTATAATAAATATATAAACCAGTAACATGTCATTTATTATCACTACCAAATATTATGTACTGTATGTAATTACATATGCTGTGCTTTTATACAACTGGCAGCACAGTAAGCTTGTTTACACCAGGATCACCACAAACACAGGAGTAACATGTTGCGTTACAGTAGCTATGACATCACTAACTGATAGCAGTTTTTAGCTCCATTAGAATCCTATGGATCACCTTCATATATGCACCTCCTTAACAAAAATGTCATGCAGCACATTTTGTATGCCTGTAATACAAAATGAATATGAGTAGATACTTACAAGAACCTTGTAGCCTATTAGAAAGAAAAGATCTGTATGTGAGTTATTCTAATGCAAGGTAGAAAGTGATCACTATAAATTTAAAGAAGAAAAGCAATTACATGAACTTTGAATACCTGATAGCACCTCATGATTGTGGTGCATGGACTTTGGGCCTATGATCCGGAGATTAAAATATTTTTATTTTCTGATTCTTTTTTTTGGTACATGCCCCAATGGGGAACCGAACTCGGGACTCTGTGCTCCAACCACTGAGCCAAACCGGCCAGGGCCATTTTGTGATTCTTAAGTTCACATTGTTGAGGTGCTGAACAAATGGCCTGTGGATAGTAAAGAGTTTTATATATTAAATTCTTTGAGAAATTTTTTTTGTTTTATTGTCATAGTCTTAAGATTTTTTTTGTTTTGTTTCACTTTTTTTTTTTTATCCGAAACAAAAATGTTTACTTCTCACAGACCAGAGGCTGGGAAGCCCCAGATCAAGGCGTAGGCAGATTTAGTTCTGGTGAGAGCCTGCTTCCTGGTTTGTAGATGGCTATCTTCTCTTTTTTTTCATCCTCACATGGCAGAGAATGGATACCTAAAATGTAATTCTTGAATGAACATGAGAATCAAACTCCAGAGCATGGCATAATAAACTTGCTTTTTAAAGAAAATTTCTTTTATTGATTTTAGAAAGAGGAAGGGCAAGAGAGAGAGAAACATCGATGTGGGAGAAAAACATTCATTGGTTGCCTCTCGTACATGCCTGACTAGTAATCAGACCCGCAACCTTTTGGTATCTGGGATAGCACTCCAGCCAACTGAGCCACACTGGCCAAGGCCAAAGTCTCTTTCTGATCTGTACCAGTTAACTCCATTCTCATCTCTTGTACCCCTTCCCACCATATTGGGCACTCCAGCCATATGACATGTGGCCTTTGGAGATAATACATTTTAGCTTGATGATTTCATTCACTTTTTGCCCTTTAACTCTGTCTTCTAAGTGGTTAATAAATATTTGTCCTTTAACATTCCATTCCAGTATTTTCTTCCCTAGGAAGTCTTCCCTGAACAGTATCATCCCTTCTTTTGTGCTCTCTACATTCTCCCATTAGAACCCATGTCATATTTATTTTCTCTGTGTGTATTTATTTTTCAGGCTGATTTTGTATGATCTCTTTGACAGAGGTGGTATAACCAATGCCTAGAACATAGTAGATGTTCTTGAAATTATTGTTTGCTGGCCAGTTAAATAATATATCAAAAGGCCTGGAAACTTGTTATTAATTTGTTAGAGCTGCATATTCTTTTACAAGGGTCTGTTCCTGGTCTTTGGCTATTCACTTATGTGCTACTAAAAGAGAGAGCCTGCCGAACAGTGGGTTTTGTATGCACATTTGACTCTTTCAACAGCTGATACCAAATGTTTGGAAATGACTATTTCTATCCCTCCACTCTGCCCCCATCTTAAAATTAATTATGTTAGGAACTAATTATTATCTCCTTAGATATTTGTCAGATTAGATAAGGGCTCAAGCAAAACACTGTATTTTATAATTCAATTTTTATATCACCTATGGCTTCATGGAATTCTTACAGCTTTTTATTCACAAGTGGAATATCTTACATGGCTTAATAAATTTCTTTAGTCTTATTCTCATCACATAGTACTTCCTTGCAGTGCACTTGCTGTGTTGTGTATATAGTACATTGACAAGTATGCCTACTACAGCAAAGTGGTCCCCCCAGTATTTCCAGTACCCACCTGACAACATACATAGTTATTGCAATATTATTGAGTATATTATTTCTGGAGCCACTAGTAATGTAATGCCAGCAGCGAATCTCCTTTGTCTGCTGTTTGCATATGAAACTTGATACAAATAAGAAATTATCTATTGCTCTGGTGTGACAGAGTAGAGGAACTGAGTTAGGGCAAAGGGGGGATATCTCAGGACTTGACCCCAGATGACATTCCAATATTAAATTATTTTCTTGAGTGAATCAAGATCAAAATGATAACAATTGTATGCTAGTTGTATGCCTTTTGACTTTATAAAGATCTTATTTAAAGATTTCCTATACTCTGCTATTGCAAATAATCTGTTATACTCTGAAGTTATGATATACAAGGCTCAGCACCATAATATTGCATGAAAAAGTTGTGTTGTAACCTGTTCTGAATTTTTAAATGTTGGAAGACATATTAATCACCAGATGTTGTGCACGGAAAATAGAAATCATGGATTGTTAATTGCTATAGAGATATGGATAGTATAGGTGAGGTGTTGAGAGTTAAAAGAGAGAACTTTCCCAAGGGACTGGTTTCTTAGCCCCAGAGACACGATGATGAATCTTGAACTTGATTAAGGACCTGGCTCCTTGGTCTTTTTATCTTTGTTTATAAAACAGTAATTTCTTTCAATCCTGTCCTTTCTACGATTCTGACTGGAGAAGTGATATTGACCATCAGTCTGTTTTCATATTTTAGGACCCAGATGAAGTGGTACCAGTTGGCCAGAGAAGAGCTTGGTGTTGGTGCATGTGCTTTGGACTAGCATTTATGCTTGCAGGTGTCATTCTAGGAGGAGCATACCTGTACAAATATTTTGCACTTCAAGTAAGTGGAAACATACTAAGAACTTTTTTGCCTTTCATTCATGTGTGTTAGAAAAGTGTTTTTAACTTGCTCTAAACATGCAGTTTAGTCTGTGGCCTTTAGCCAGAATGGAGGTTCAATTTTAAAGTTATGTTTAAAAGTCTCCCAGACCTGTTTCCCCACCCTTTTAGACAGAGAAATACATTAGAGTACTTTTCTCTGCCTCTTTCTCAGTCATTACTTTCTCTAGAGAACTGTGTGAATTCAGCAGTAACTTAAGATGCAAGTTATTTTTTTTTTTTAATAATGTATTTTATTGATTTTTAGAGAGAAAGGAAGGGAGAGGGAGGAAGAGATAGAAACATTGATCAGAGAGGAACATTGATTGGCTGCCTCCTGCATGCCCCCACTAGGGATTGAACCCGAAACCTGGGCATGTACCCTGACCAGGAATTGAACTGGTGACCTCTTGGTGCATGGGTTGACGCTCAACCACTGAGCCACACCAGCCGGGCAAGAGGCAAGTTATTTAAAACTTAAGTATTTCATAGTAATCCTAGTGGGTTAAGACAGATTTTTCTTCTGATTATAATTATCATCTGTTTTGTGATATAATTCAGTTGGTTTATTTTTTTTCCTTAAGGAATCTTGGAAAATGAATTTTTATGACTACCTCAAGTACTTTAATATTCTTAAATTTTAGAGAGAGTGTTGACAAATAGATTTTATTAAAATAATTTTAGTAAATAATTTTGTTTTGTTTTGTTTTGGTTAATCCTCACCTGAGGATATTTTTTTCATTGACTTTTAAAGAGAGTGGAAGGAAGGGAGGGCTGGGCAAAGGGAGCTGGAGAGAGAGAGAGAGAGAGAGAGAGAGAGAGAGAGAGAGAAAGAAACATCGATGTGAGAGAGGCACATCAATTAGTTGCCTCCCACATGTGCCCTGACCAGGGTTGGGGATCGAACCTGCAACCCAGGTACGTCCCCTTGACTAGGAATCAAACCCATGACCTTTCGGTGTGTGGGCCAACATTCTAACCACTGCACCACACCCTCCAAGGCTAAGTAACTAATTTGGAATTAGTCTATCAGAGGATGTAAAAATTTCATACTCATTTTCTGTATTTTTCAAGATGATGGCATTGTTAATAGACATTACTGAAATACCACGCATCTTTGTTTAGTACAATATTTATAAGAAATATATTTAGTAAAGGAAAGATCATTTGCAGTTTTACTGTCCAAAGATGTTTTTTGTCTTAATGTTTTGTTATGCGTTCCAAGTCTTTATTATATAGGTATACTTTTTTTTTTTACAATTTTATCATGATTTGCTCTAAAGATATTTTCCACTTAATTGTGATATAATTTAAGGAAAAGTCAAACTGGAAATTTCAGAAAAATTATTTCTGTTTTGGCTAACAAGAAAAAAAAGTATTGAATTAGTGAATCATGTTAAAAGTTTTAAAAGGATGTTCTTTCAGAAGAAACATTAATTTCTGAATGTATTGTTTTATAAAAATAATGCCTACAAGTAGAAATAAGTGTGTTTCCTCAAATTAACTTGTCGTCAGAAGGATAATTGCTTTTATATTCTCCTTTAGTGGACAACAACAGTAAAGGAAAAATCAGCTGCTTTTCTCCTTCTGAAGCTGTTTTTTACGCTTCAAAACCTGATCTTAATGAATGTGTTAACTCTATAATTAAAACTGTTTGACCTGTCATCTAAAAGTAAGAGTTTGCAAGCAAACTACTATTTAAACAGAGGTGGCAGCTTAAGTAATGCTTACATTTAAAAACCTCTGTCTCCCACTGAAATGCTGAAACAGTATTTAAACTTTCTGTAGCCAGATGATGTGTACTACTGCGGAATAAAGTACATCAAAGATGATGTCATCTTGAATGAGCCTTCTGCAGATGCCCCAGCTGCTCGCTACCAGACAATTGAGGAAAATATTAAGATCTTTGAGGAAGATGAAGTTGAATTTATCAGCGTGCCTGTCCCAGAGTTTGCAGATAGTGATCCTGCCAACATTGTTCATGACTTTAACAAGGTGAGCCGAACGATAAAAAGAGTGCAAATTCTTTAATTTATGCTTTTTATAGTTTTAATTTCAGTACTTGCTAATTTATTCTATTTAGTGTTTACTTGGTTATTTCTGTCCTATAAAATAAACTGTCAACATTTGATGGGCTCATTATTTTTACATTCTCATTCTACATTTCCCCCCAGCTATTGAAAATTGTTATGCACTACAGAAAATTGAAGTGAAAATACAGTTAATATCTCAAATTCTCCACCTGGTTACAAAATTTTATCCTATTCATCTCTTTGTCTCACATTTGACCCTTGACCCCTAGATACTTAATACTGTTATCTCTTAAGAATGAGGACTTCTGCATAACCACATAGTTGTCCCATCTAAGAAAATTAACATAATATAGTATTATTTAATATTTAGTTGATATTTAAATTCCCCCAACAATTTTTATTCCAAGAATGTTTTGTTTCTGAGATTCAGAAATTCTTACATTACCTGTAGATTTTAAATCTGTGTATGTTTGCCATTTGAATCTGAAGTTGGCTTGAAAACATTTTATCCCTGATAAAATACATCTGATGAATATTTGTAAGCCAATTTGAAAAATTACTTACTTCCTGGTAATCTTATCCAAAGCAAATAGTAAATAATAATAGCTAACACTTACTGGGCTCTTAAAATCAAAGTGTTTACATGGGTTTTAGTTAACTCATTTTAACCCTCCAAACCATTCTGTTGACAGTCTTTGTCAACCAGTGTTTCTCAAACCTAAACCACAAGAACACAGACAGTCATTTAACTGACTGTTATTCAATTCTCTAAGGATGGTGTTAACTAATACTACTCTAGATGCATAGGAGAGAAGTTCATTTTTACATATAGTGGATGGATGCTTGGAGGGCATTAAGGTTTATAAGTGAGGGAACTAACCTCTTAATCAGATGTTAAGTTATTTGAAGTTAATTTTAATAGCTTATTATCAGTTATTGTAGAAACCCTTGATAAGAATTTCACTTCCCTGCTGGCCGAGTAGCTCAGTTGGTTAGAGCATCATCCCAATACACCAAGGTTGCAGGTTTGATCCTGGTCCCAGCACGTAACAGAATCAACCAATGATTGCGTAACTAAGTGGAACAACTAATTGATATTTCTGTCTCTCTGTCCTTTCCTCCCTTGCTCCCCCTCTGTCTCTCTCAAATCAATCAGTCAATCAATCAATAATTTTTAAAGAAGTTTACTTCTTAGTAGCAATAATTTTTCTTCTCCCATTACTATTTCCATTCTTATCCCAGCAAAGTCTTGATTTATTGATGTACAAGTGATTTACACACTCTAAAGCCAACCCATTTTAATTGTACAAATTATTCTTAAAAGTTCAGTTATTGCCTAAGTTATAAATATTCATCTAAAAAAAAATGTATTTTTTTCTTCCCAGAAACTCACAGCCTATTTAGATCTTAACCTGAATAAGTGCTATGTGATTCCTCTGAACACTTCCATTGTTATGCCACCCAGGAACCTACTGGAGTTACTTATTAACATAAAGGTATAAATTTTTTTTTTTTAACTCACTGCAATGCAAATCATGTTCTCTTTTCATTAGCATATCTTTTTTTAAAATTAATTTCTTTGTTACAGATGTTTCTCCTTTTTCCCCCCACTGATTCCTCCCTTCCCCTTCCTCCCCGCCTTCTCCCCAGCTTTGTGGTCCATGTCCGTTGTTCATGCAAACATGCATATAAGTTCTGTGGATTATCTCTCTCCCCTACCCCCTTTTCTTCGGATAGTCAGTCTGTACCCCACTTTCACGTCTCTGGGACTACCCCATTCCTCAGACTGTTACGTTCATTATATTCCACAAATAAGTGATCATATGGTACTTGTCTTTCTCTTTTTCGCTTGTTTCGCTTAGGATGACACTTTCCAGGTCCCTCCATGTCGTCTCCAAGGATAAGAGATCTTTCTTTCTTACAGCTGCATAGTACTCCATTGTGTATATGTACCACAGCTTTTTTATCCATTCGTCTACTGATGGACATTTGGGCTGTTTCCAGATCTTAGCTATTGTAAATAGTGCTGCTACGAACATGGGGGTACATATATTCTTTCTAATTGGTGTTTCAGGCTTCTTAGTGTATATTCCTAGAAGAGGGATCACTGGGTCACATGACAGTTCAATTTTTAATATTCTGAGGTAACACCATATTGTTTTCCATTGCTGCACCAGTCTGCATTCCCACCAGCAGTGTACTAGAGTCCACTTTTCTCCACACCCTCACCAACACTTGTTGTTTGATGATTTGTTGATGGCGGCCATTCTGACAGGTTTGAGGTGATACTTCATTGTTGTTTGAATTTGCATCTCTCTGATGATTAGAGAAGATGAGCGTTTCTTCATGTCTCTTAGCCATTTGTATGTTCTGTTTGGCAGGTGTCTAGTTCCTCTGCCCATTTTTAAATTGGGTTCTTTGTCTTCTTTTTGTTGAGTTGTATGAGCACTCTATATATATTGGAAATTAACCACTTATCTGATATATCATTGGCAGTTATGCTCTCCCATACAGTGGGTTGCCTTTCCATTTTCATGATGGTATCTTTTGCTGTGCAGAAGCTTTTGAGTTTGATGTAGTCCTATGTGTTCATTTTCTCCTTTGTTTCTGTTGCCTTACGTGATGTATCAGTGAAAATTCTGCTGCGTATGATGTCTGAAATTTTGTTACCTACAAAATTTCTAATAGGATTTTTATGGATTCATGAGTCACATTGAAGTCTTTTATCCATTTGAGTTTATTCTTGTGTAGGGTGTAAGTTGATGGTCTAGTTTTATTTTTTTGTATGTAGCAGTTCAGTTTTCCCAACACCATTTATTAAAGAGGTTGTCTTTGCTCCACTGTATGCTCTTGCCACCTTTGTCAAATATTAATCGAACATATTGCCTTGGGTCCATTTCTGGGTTCTCTGTTCTGTTCCACTGGTCTATATGCCTGTTCTTGTGCCAGTACCAGGCTGTTTTGATGACAGTGGCTTTGTAGTATAACCTGAAATCTGGTAATGTGATCCCTCCTACTTTGTTCTTCTTTTTCAAGATTGCTGTGGCTATTCGAGGTCTTTTTTGGTTCCATATGAACTTTTAAAGTATTTATTCTAGTTCTGTGAAGTATGTCGTTGGTATTTTGTTGGGGATTGCATTGAATCTGTAGATTGGTTTGGGTAGTATGGCCATTTTAATGATGTTAATTCTTCCAATCCATGAACAAGGTATGTGCTTCCATTTTTTTATATCTTCCTTTATTTCTTTTTTCAAGGAAGGTATAAAATTTTTAAATATTTTTTATTAATGATGCTGCTATAGCATCTTGGAATTTCTTGTTGAGAAACTAGCCCTATATGAGCCCATTTTACTGGAAATACACCGAGAGGAACTATGAGTCATGTTTTTGTTTTTTTCTTCTAATTTTGAAATTAAATATAATTTTTAAAATTGTATTTTAGTTTTCTGGAAGGACCGGAGAATAAATAGGAGGCTTTCAAGAAATAAAATCTGTATTACAACTATTCAATTCTGATGCCACAGACAACATGTAAACAAATGGTCATGACTGTTTTTCAGTAAAACTTTATTTATAAAAACAGATGGTGGCCAATAGTTTGCCAGCCTCTGTTCCAAGTATAATCTCTCAGAATTGTTTTTTCCTTGTCTGCTCAGTGTCGGCCTTGAGACATTCATGTAATATATTCTTTTCCAAATGTAGGCTGGAACCTATTTGCCTCAGTCATATCTGATTCACGAACACATGGTTATCACTGATCGCATTGAAAACGTTGACCACCTGGGTTTCTTTATTTATCGACTGTGTCATGACAAGGAAACTTATAAACTGCAACGCAGAGAAACCATTAAAGGTAATATTTTTAAAGTGCTGGCAGAAAAGTTTTTTGTTTCACTTCATTGTGTTAAACTAGAGTTAATATGTTTGCCATGAGTGAGAAATAAAACTGTTCTATCACTATATATAATATCTGTAGATTTCTGAAGAATCACCTTAACTCTTAACTCCACTTTTTTCAGGTAGAGAGAATAGGTGAATGTGAAATCTCATTGTCTTGAGATGCTGGTAGGTTCTTTCCATGTAGTCACTCAGTCCAACTTTCCATCCACCTCTTTGGTACAGCCTACTGCAAGGGTTCTTCTTTATCCAGAGGATCTCCAGAGAAGCTCTTCAGTTGCATGCTCGGATCTGGTTTCTAAGCAGATTTTTGCCTTTGGGATCTTGTTGAAGATAATCACCATCAGTTTAATTACAAAGGAATTTGGCTGAAGAATTAAGAGTATTGATACAACTAATATAGCTTTGCCAACTCACTTAACCTTTGTTTTTTCACCTGAAAAATAAGGATGATGGTATCTCCCCATTTCCTTTCAAAATCATTATAAAAATAAAATGAAAGTACATGTGACAGAGCTGTGGGAAAGTAAGAAGTGACATTCAAAGAAGTGATTTCTTTGGAACTGCAGCACCCAGTAAAAGTGCTTTCCTGGCTTTTGTTATATATATATAACAAAATATATATATATACATATATTTTTTTTTCTTTATTGATTTTAGAGAGAGAGGAAGGGAGAGAGAGAGAGAGAGAGAAACATCAATGAGAGAGAACATCGATTGGCCGCCTCCTGCATGCCCCCCACTGGGGAATTGGCTCACAACCTGGGCATGTACCCTGACCAGCGACCTCCTAGTACATGGGTCAACGCTCAACCACTGAGCCACACTGGCTGGGCTGTTAGCACTTTTAATAATACTGTTCTCTTATCTCATGCTAATGAATCACCTGAAACCTGCTGCTTGATTTATTACACTTTTTTTTTTTATCCTCACCCGAGGACATTTTCCCATTTTTTTGATCAGGTAGAGTGGGAGGGAGAGAGAGGAACAGAGAGAGAGAGAGAGAAACATCGATGTGAAAGGGACACATCGAGTGGCTGCCACCCACACGACTGACCAGGGCCGAGGACAAACTGCAACCGAGGTACATGCCCTTAGTGGGAACCGAACCCTGGTCTCTCAGGACCGCAGGCCGACATTTTAACCGCTGAGCCAAACCGGCTAGGGCGATTTCTTACACTTTTAAATTATCTTAATCATTCATAATTTTTTAAAAGTCAGACTTACACTTACAACGAAATTCTCTATTTTTAATGTGAAGTTTCAACAAATCACCACCACAGTCAAGATATATTTCTAAGTTATATGTATGGCATTGTTATTGTTACTAAGATCTGTTAAGATAGTTCAGAAAAGAGAAAATTATTTTCTTTAATGTAAAAATTTTAACTATAGGAGTTAATGTAATATAGAGTGAGATATTTTTATATGTCTAAATAATAACTATGAGGATTAATGTGAATATTTTTTACTAAAGAACCAAAAATTTAAAAACTTTTTCCTCCCAAACAGGTATTCAGAAACGTGAAGTCAGAGATTGTGTTACAATTCGGCATTTTGAAAACAAATTTGCCGTGGAAACTTTAATTTGTTCTTGAACAGTCAAGAAAAACATGGAAAAAATTTAATATCACAGCATAACCCTACCCTTTGTATTTTGTGCAGTGATTATTTTTTAAAATCATCTTTCATGTAAGTAGCAAACAGGGCTTCACTATCTTTTCATCTCATTAATTCAATTAAAACCATTTCCTTTAAAAAAACATTTTCTTCTTTCCAGTGTGGTGTCTTTTATCTTTAAATTAGTAGTTGAATAAAGTCATACATAATAGTACACTTCACCATAGATCTTAGGTATAGAGATTCTATGTTTTAATTATATGCATTTTCAAGAGGCGTGGTTATCTAAAGAATAATCATATAAATGATACATGAAAATGGACCACCGTGACTTATTTGTAGTTGTTAGTTGCCCTGCTGCTTAGTTGTTAGAGCATTTGTGCACACAATTTAATTTTTCTCTAATTAAAATATGCAGTATTTTCAGTGTCATATTTAACTATTTAGAGTATAATTTTCACCTCAGTGTTTTAATATCCTAGGCATCTGCTGTAATAATATTTTAGAAAATGTTTGGAATTTAAGAAATAACTTGTGTTACTAATTTGTATAACCCATATCTGTGCAATGGAATATAAATATCACAATGTTGTTTGACTAAAGGCCTGTGTGTTGTTTTTCCCATGTAATAAAACCAAAGAGTAAGTTGGTTCTTCATATCTTAAGATATAATCCATGTAAAGGAGGAAATAATTTTTAAAAAATCTAGTTCTCTATATACAGTGAATAAAATAGATTTTTTAAAAAAATAAGCTTTTTAACCATATACTTCATGAATACTATTAAAATAACATTCATGACAACCTTGAAAGATGCTGTTTAATACATTTTAAAATAATGCTTTTGTATTTAATGGAAGGGCTGTTATTAAACCTAAAGTTTCCAAGTAGCATAAAATACAGTGTTTTTCTGAGAATGTCTCCTCACAAGTGGAATGTTTTTTGAGTTATGGTTATCTCTAAGGCTGCTTCCTGTGTGAAATAACTCAGAATCCACTACCACTTAAAATACCTAAGAATAATTTTGTTGCAGGTTTCCAAGACGAAAAAAATTATTTTTGAATTTGGGAAATCAGAATTTTAAAGTTTCACAAACCCATAAAGAATTTGGCCTGGAAACCAGTTCTAGTTCAAAAGGATGTTATTTGGTTCCTGGCTCTTGGTTTCATTTCAATAATGTAAGAGCTTTAGGCTAGCAAGTCAGATATTCAGGGATTTAACATTTATTTTAGAAGAGAATGTGTTCTGATAAAATGAAAATTGCTTTTTCCTACCTTCCAGGCTCTTAAGATTTCATGGTATTTTAGGAGGTTATGAACATTTAGGAACACATTTATTTATTCTGAGCATCCTTTATATGCCTGGCACATGAAGTATTAAGCTTTGAAGATACATCTGTGAAGAAGACAGCTGCTGCTTCATTGAACACTCACGAACTAGTGAAAGGGAATGATGAATAACCAACTAATTACAGTACAGTTGTGATCAGTACTGTCATGGGGAAGAATGGGTCCAGGAATTTGGGGAACATGAGGGACAGTGAGATTTCTAGAATGTGAACTACTTGGGACCAGGTTATGCCCTTCATGCATGCCATGCGAGGACTCCATTCAGTAGCTTATGGGCCACTATTACAGGTTTGTATTTCAGAAGGAGCATTTTAGTTTGTTTCCCACTAGTAATGGTAGTGCTATATTAGGATAGATGGATTGCTATTATAACAATTGCAACATCTCAGTGGCTTCGTCCTATTCCTGTGTAGCAGGCTCCAGGTTCTAGGCATCCAGACTTCTCCACTCCAGCTTTAAATCTCCAAACTTGCCATGGTGGGGATGAGCTAGAATGGTAGATCCTGTGGGGTTTCATGGCTAGGCCTAGCAGGTATACATCACTTCTCCCCATCTCCATAGGCCAGTGCTCAGCCAAACAACTCCCAGCCAGTGTGGTAAGGGGGATGGGAAGTGTCATATGAGTTATGATCTGCTGAACACATAGCATTGTCTTTGCCACAAATGGGGCATTACAAATGAATGAATGATAAAATAACTAGAAAATAAAGATCACCCAGAAAAAATCATAGTAAGATTTTTTTTTTTTATCCTCAGAGGACATTTTTCCATTTTTTTGTTCAGATAGCGTGGGAAGGAGCAAGAGAGAGAGAAACATCGATGTGAAAGGGACACATCGAGTGGCTGCCACCTGCACGACCAATCAGGGCCGGGCACAAACTGCAACCGAGGTACGGGCCCTTAGAGGGAACCGAACCCAGATCTCTCTGGACCACAGGCTGACGCTCTAACCGCTGAGCCAAACTGGCCAGGGCCATAGTAAGATTTTGAGTAAGAGTGTTTAATAACCTGTGTTATATTACTATAATAGCAGCATGCTCTTGGTAGGTTTGGAAAAAGACAAGGTAAAAAAGAAGTTGTATATTCCCTGCCACTAGCTCACTTTTGTTTTCTTGAGGTTTTTCTATTGTTATTTTGGTATATACACTTTATTTTTTTCTATATGTGTCTGTGTTTGATGTGGGTTTCTTATAGACAACGTGGTTGGATTGTGTCTGACAATCTGTCTTAATTGGTACATTTAGATGATTGACATTCAAAGTAATTATTGATATAGTTGGATTCTTGTCTACCATATTCATTACCATTTTCTACTTGTTGCCCTTATTCTTTATCCTGTTTTTGTCTTCCACTCTTTTTTTGCCTTTTGTGGTTTTAATTGTGCATTTTATATGATTCTATTTTTTCTCTTTTCTTAGTATATCAATTACATGTTTTTAAAAAACTTTTTTTACCCCAGCCAGGTGGCTCAGTTCATTGCAGTGTTGTCCCATACACCAAAAGTTTGGGGTTCGATTCCCATTCAGGGCACATATCTGGGTTGCAGGTTTGTTCCTTAGTCCGGGCACGTACAAGAGCAGCTAACCAATGTTTCTTCTCTCTCACAATGATGTTTCTACCTCTCTCTTTCTCTCTCTCCCTCCCTCCCTTTCTCTTTCTCTCTGAAATCAATAAAACCATATCCTCAGGTGAGGATTAAAAAAAAAATTTTTGTTTTATTGGTTTTTCTAGAATTTGCAATATACATTTACAACTAATCCAAGTCCACTTTCAAGTAACACTAAACTACTTCATGGGTAGTGTAAGTACCTTATGATAACAAAATAATCCAATTTCTCTCCTGTCCCTTGTATCATTGCCATCACTCAATTCATATACACATACACAAGCTTTATGGTGTATAAATAAGATATATACATAATTGAATACATTGTTGCTATTACAATTTTGAAGTTTTATTAGATCAATTAATGTAAAATGTTTTACATTTTTTATTCTTTAATGCTCTTATTTATGTAGATCTGAGTTTCTGACATTTTATTTCCTTCTCTCTAAAGAACTTCTAACATTTTTTAACAGCATTCTCTCATGTTTTGTCTGGGAAAGTATTTTTCCTTCGCTTTGAAGGATAATTTTGCAGGAAACAGAATTTTATGTTGGGAGTTTCTTTAGTAACTCTTTAAATTTCACTCCACTCTCTTCGGGCTTGCATAGTTTTGGAGAAGTTGAATGTAATTCTTATTTTTGTTCCTCTATAGGTAAAGTTTTTCCCTCTGGCTTCTTTCAGGATTTATTTCTTTATTTATTCATTCATAATTTAAAAGTTCCCGCTCCGTGCGTTTCCGCTCCGGTAAGCGGACACCCTGTGCTCTGACTGCTCTCTGGTCTGTGGGCAGCCATTTGCCCCAGGTCGCCCTTCTCTTATGGATCAAAGAGGAGTTGTTGATTTTTTAGTCAGTTCAGCTTTTTACTTGTTAGGGCACAGTGGCAACTTCTAAGCTCCTTATGTTTGAAACCCATATGTCTCTTTAAAAACATCATTTATCTTCTATTACATCAAATAAGGTTTTATTCCTTACATACTTGTTTTTCTTTGCACACATGCATACACATACGAATACAGGCCCTAATCTTCTCGGACTCCCAGTATAGTTACAAGACAAATTTTAGTTCAGTCAGTCATCCCATTTATATAACTATGACAATATTCAGCTCAAAGCCATGACAGGGTACTATGGTGCCCTATTTTTAGGCTAATTACCCTTTTTTCATAATTTCTAGCATTTAATCATAAGTATTTCAATCTTCTCTATCACATTGAGTACTTTACTAGCCAGTTTTTTTTCTCTTGCAATACTGAAACTACCAATTATCTCTGCAGACCTCCCTGCGAGTTTCCGTCCTGCTTCACTCTGAACTGAAAGCTTTTGTTTTTTTTTTAATCCTCACCCAAGGATATTTCCATTTATCTTCAGATAGAGTGGGAGGGAGTGAGAGGGAGAGACATTGATGTGAGAGAGAGACATCGATTGGTTGCCTCCTGCACAACTCCGACCATGGCCGGGGACCGAACCGCAACCAAGGTACGTGCCCTTGACCGGAATCAAACCCATAACTCTTTGGTCCTCGGGCTGACTAACCACTGAGCGAAACCAGCCAGGGCTGAACTGAAAGCTTTTGTAGCTTGCTGTCCAGTGTGTCATTTTGACTTTACCACTTCCCCTAGGTGTTTGGTTTTTCATTGTCTGTTTACTAAATCCACTGTGTGTGTGTGTTGGGGGAGTATACTTTTTTTTTTTTAATTGAGGAAGGAAGAGAGAAACACCCATGTGAGAGAGAAACATTGATTGGTTGCCTCCTGTATGTGCTCTGACCAGAAATCGAACCTGCAGCTTTCTAGTGCATAGGACACCGCTCCAACCACTGAGCCACACCACCCAGGGAGGTATATTTTCAACTGGCTTCCTAAGAAAGTGTTTTCTTCATATTTAGATAATTAAGGCTTCTATTCTGAATATGGGGAAATTTCTAGACTGAATATGTATAAGACCCATTTTTTCATTCTAGAATTAAAGAGTTTATATTGATTTTGAGAGAGGGAGATAGGGAGAGGGACAGAGAGAAATATCAATGTAATCAATTGGTTGCCTCCTGTACGCACCCTGACCAGGGAATCAACCCGAAACCCTGGTATATGCCCTGACCGGGAATTGAGCTGGTGACCTTGCAATGCACAGGACCACAACCAACTGAGCCACACCTGCCAGGGCTCATTCTAGAATTTTTCGAGATTGTTATGCCTGTGTTCTTATATTTCATAATGATGTTCCTCATAGGTCATCTTTCAACTTATGAATGTTTTTATTCACTCATTTTTTCTGGAGTTTCTATGGTAGTCTGTTGTACCTCCTGGAATGATTCTCTATGCATGTTTCCTTAACTATTTTCATAACTGCTTTACTATTCTTTGTGGGGAATTTCTTTGATTCTATTCATCAGAGCCCTTTCTCTTCAGTTCTCTATTTCTAAATATTGGTGTTTGTTTTATTGTTACTAACCCGTTAATATCCACAGGTCTTTTTTCTGGAATCCTTAAATCACTGGAACCAAGTTTTTGATTCTGCTTTTTGACATTTTCAGCTGGAATTTTATCTTCCTATCCCAACTACCAGCCAGCCATTTGGATCACTTTTTTTATCTGGCCACATGGACATCTTTCCCCAGCATTCATGAATTAGGCTTTAAAGTTAATTGGTGCCAATAACTGAACTGAGTTACATTGTAAAGGCGTATGCTTTCCTGTAACATAGTGGCTTTATTAGGATTTTTTTTTCAAGGTTTTAGTATAATCTTATAAAACACTTATTCAAAATATTTACAATCATTGATTTGACCAGATTGGTCTAACGTAGTACCCATGATTTTACTTCATTTCCATTGCTACTAAGACAGTTTTCCTTATTAAGAGTCAGTCGAATAGAGATGCACCTCTCACCCAAGCTTTGTCAGTCAGATGTCTCCCAGGAAGTTTGGAACTTCAGCTGAGACTCAGGGGTACACCCTTTGAACTCATGTGCCATGCCTGAGACTGCAATCTTGGTGTGGCCATGGACTTGGAAAAAACAGGCTATGGAGGGTAAGAATGAAAAGATAGACTAAGAATCGCAGGCAGAGAGGACTGCTCAGTTTCCTGGTGGGTTGTGAGGAGACTCAGCTATACTTCCCTGTCCCTGAGTTCACAAGAACCCCATCTTGTGTATGTGTGTACTTGCCTGAGAGAACTATAATCCAGTTCATTTCCAGCAACATTCTATCGCTGTTACACTGGTTGAGAGAAGAGCACAGACGTCAGAAGATGAAAATCTTGGCAAGTGGTTAGGATTATCAGCGGTTCTCAACCTGTGGGTGGTGACCCCTTTGGAGGTCGAACGACCTTTTCACAGGGGTTGCCTAAGACATAACAGTAGCAAAATTACAGTTACAAAGTAGCAACAAAAATAATTTTATGGCCCTGGCCAGTTTGGCTCAGTGGTTAGAGCGTCGGCCTGCGGTCCAGAGAGACCCGGGTTTGGTTCCCGCTAAGGGCGCGCGTACCTCGGTTCAGTTTGTCCCCGGCCCTGGTTGGGTTGTGTGTGTGGCAGCCACTTGATGTGTCCCTTTCACGTTGATTTTTCTCTCTCTCTTTCTCTTCCTCTCTCTCCCTCCCACTCTGTCTGAACAAAAAAATGGAAAAATGTCCTCAGGTGAGGATAAAAAAATAATAATTTTATGGTTGGGGGTCACCACAACATGAGAAACTATTAAAGGGTCGCAGCATTAGGAAGGTTGAGAACCACTGGATTAGATCATGACATGAGTGAGAATCTCTGTCTCAACAGGTGGCAGAAAATGAAATAAAGTAATGGATGTGAAAGTTGTTTGTACAGCTCTGTACAGTTGTGGGCAATTAATACTGTTTGTGAACCCTATTGCTGCTTATCTATTAGCAAGTAAACTGCTCTTTTTAATTTTTGCTTTTTCTGTGTTTTAGCGTCTCCACATCCATGTTAGTAAGTGGGATGCAAACAAACAAAACCCATAAAATAAAACAGCAACACCAATAAAAACCACACTCTTCTAAATGATGTTTATCGCAAATAGCAAAAGTGGTAATACAGAAAGTAAAGGAACTCAAAAACAGTTTAATAAAATGTAAATGAAAAGGTCCCAATTCCACACTTGAATGCCATTATGAGTTGATGCTGGCTGAATGTGTATGATTCTACTCTAAGTGCACATTTATTTATTTTTAACTCGTCTTTATTGTTGGATGTATTACAGATGTCTCCCCTCTTTTCTCCATTGACCCTCTCTTCCCCAATCCTGCCCTCCTCCTGCCTTCCCCACAGTATTGTCGGTGTCCTTTGGTTATGCATATATGCATAGGAGTTCTTTGGTTTTTCTTAAGTGCACATTTAATAGTTCACTAGATAACCTCTCTTCTACCTAGGGAAGAGTTTATTGCCCATAATGATATAAATCCTATTCTGGGTGTTGGGCACCAATCCTTGCATGTTTAACTCTTTGAGACTTAGTTTTCTAGATAAGGACTTTGTGTGTATCTGTTTATAAAAAAGACAACACCTCATTTCCACAAAACAGAGCTCTCGGTTTGTTGAATGTTTCTTCCAAAGTCAACACTAGCTTATTTCTCTCTGGGTCTTTCTCAATGTATAAATGAGGAAGAAGCATTGTTTAGTCTCAACTCTCTTAGTATTGATCACTGTTAGGCTTCAATTTACTGAAAAAATAGGAATCACAACTTAATATATATATATATATATATATATATATATATATATTTTTATCCTCATTGGAGGACATTTTTTTCTTTTTTTTTTGTTCATATAGAGTGGGAGGGAGAGAGAGAGAAACATCAACATGAAAGGGACACATCAAGTGGCTGCCACCCGCACAACCCACCCAGAGCCGGGGACAAACTGCAACCGAGGTACGTGCCCTTAGCGGGAACTGAACCCAGGTTTCTCGGGACCGCAGGCTGACACTCTGATCGCGGAGCCAAACTAGCCAGGGCACAATTTAAGATTTTTTAAAAGTATTTTCTGTAGATCCCACTCTTAATTCTTCCAACCTAGTACAGATTAGCCATGAGAAGCAGAATGAATGGGAAAGGGCCTTGAGTGAGCAACATCCTTTCCTAAATAGCATAGACAAGACAGTCCTAGCTCTCTCCTGCTAGCACTTAGAAATAATTTGATGGAATTTCTTTATTCATATTTTAAACATGTTTACATTTTTATAAAAGTCAAATAGTTGATGGTAAAAAGTGAATGGACTCCCTTTTCCTACCATCTTTTCCTCTTCCATTCTCCAAGGGAGACTGTTGTTAATAGTTTAATGTGTAATGTAATTTTTAGACCTGGTTCTTTCCCTAGTGAGTAAAAAGATAAACCCCTTTCTCTGGTCAGATCACGGGAGTGCGTTTAAGAAGACAACTAGAAATCTCCTCTCCACCATCACCAAGTCCTCTACCTCCCAGTAGCTTTCTGGTCTTAGGTAACATCCACTTCTTCACCCCTGCAATCCGTTCTTCATGCTTGCAGTCAACAATCTCGTCAAAACATGAATTTGATGTTCTCTTTATTGCATCCCCTATTAAAACATTTCCAGGGATTCTGGGTCTTAGGATAAAGACTAAAATACTTAATGCTGGATGGTCCAGTGCCAACCCATCTCTCCAGTCTCATCTAACTCACACTGCCCTTTGCTCCTTGCATCCTGCCACACTGGCTGTTTGACAGTTTCATGGTAAATACTGTTCTTCCTCCATCCCTTCTCCATTACGCCCTTTTAGATAGTTTCTAGTCAACCTTCAGAATTTAGTTCAGATTTCCCTTCCTCAAAGGAAATTTTCCCCAAAGCATTAGGAAAGGTTCTCCTGTTTCACAGCTTCAGACATCATATATTTCCCCTGTGTGGTATTTAATATGATTAGAATTTTACATTTTGTCATTGTAGCTTGTTTGATATATTTCCCCTACTAGATTCCTCAATATCCCTAATTGGGTGCCTGGCACCTAGTTGGAGCTCATAATTATTTGAGTGACTGAGTCACTCCTCTCTCTACCATCTTGTCTCTATTCTGGATAACACTTCCCAACCAGTTGTCCGGCTGTCTCTTCCAAAATCCATGCTGGCTTTTTCATTTATTCATTCTGGATCTGAGTAAGTTGCCTGAAATAGAAATCTAATTATGTCTTTCTTTTACAAAATTATATGATAGCATTCTGCTGCACTTAGGAAAAAATCCAAACTCCTTCCAAGTCCTAAAATTCTTCTCTCACCAGGCGCTCACCACTTTTCTGTTTGTATCCTAACCTCTTCTTTGTGCTTTGGCCTTCATATAAGCTGGCGGCGCTTGGACGAAACCGTTTTCTTGCTCCCCTACCCCTATCAGCACACAAAAGAGCATATAGTTAGCTCCTACTCATTCAGATTGCAGATTAAAAGTTTCCTCATAAGGCCATCATAGCTCTCTTTATTATCTGTGTCCCCAAAACCTTCCATTAGACTAGCAATTTTCAACCCATGCATCACAAGAATTTTTAAAACATGGTACCTGACTATTTAGTCAGGGGCACTGACCCCTTTTCCCTTAGATTGTCAAATTAAAAAAAAAAAAAAATTACAACAGCCAACAACACATCAATAGCTGTCCAGTGTGAGTAAATCCAAATTAGACCTATTTTTTTTGTCAGATTGACAAAATACATTTTTTGTGTGTGTGCTGCAGAATTTTAGTAATTAGTGCTATGAGATGAAAAAGGTTGAAAATTGCTGCACTCGACTGCTAATGCTTATCACTAGTCCTCTCTACTTGGCAGTGAATGAAGGAATAAACTTGGTCAACTATAGACAGAAAACAAAAAACAAAAAACAGTTCAACATCAACTTCATTAAAACCAAAGTATTTCTTAGCAGATAATCTTTAGCATTCGAATGAACAATTCCATTAATATTTGTTGAATGAACTACATTTTGTGGATCAACTCATTCAGCTGGTGAGGGTCTTACTTGGAGGTTATTTCATCCTGGCAGGCGATGGTGCAGACATAGCCTATTCTAAATAAAATGTTCTGGGGGCCATATTAGGATGTTTTATATGACAGAAGTGGATGACATATCTAACCAAATGTTCCAAACCAAGATAATGTTTTCTTGCGTGTTTTACAGAGTGGAATTGGGGGCAGATGCTCTTTTACATTCAAAAAGATAGCAACATTCTTTTAAGGCTGAGTGATTAACAAAGGAGTGATGTAGTTAAGTTTTAAAATGTAGGGTGAATATTTGGTTGTCATAAGAACTGGGGATGCTATTAGTATTTAATGGGTGGTGCCAAGGATGCTAAATGCCTCAAAAGTAGGGAGTCATGCACAGAAAAGTATTGCCCTGCCTGACTTGTCAGCTATACTCCTGCTGGGATGCATGGGAGGGGACAGAACTGAGTTTCCAGAATGCAAGGGATCAAGGTATCCATCAATCACTCCCCACACACAACTAAGTAGAGCCAGGCAAGGTGTTCGATTTGGGTATGAATATGGCAGTTTCTTAAGAGTGTTTCTTATAACAAAACATAATTAGCCAAATGCCAGTTTAGTAGTTATAGCCTACATTGTTGGTTTTAATAACCCCAGAGAACATTATACTTCAGTTAACCCCTGATTATCCGATATCCATTTCCTGTCACAAACCCAGCAGAGGCATCCAAGAAAGGTGAGCCTGTGAAATCTGAGAAACTTGTATTCCTCTCTAGCTAGTTGAAACTAGAAAGCTACTTGAATGCCTTCATTTAGCTCCCCATAGAAATGCCTTTATAAACCATGACTCTTAGCTTTTGTTGAAGAGTGATAGAAATAAAAATGAGCCTTATGAATGTGCTAGTGAAATGTTACAAAATAGCTAATGTTTCTTACCTAAATATTCTTAAATTTAGTGTTAATTTTTTTCTCTTCTAATACATGCTATTATTAGATAATAGAACTAAATAATTTGTTTCCCTTTTGCCTTGGTTGCTGAGAAACTTGGAATTAAACTTTGTGCTCAATTAGATTACTTTTAGGAGAGATTTTTCTGTATATAATCCTTTCAGTAATTGCCTCATGTTTTGTTGTGTATTTTAGATAGAATTTACCTGCAACAAACTGCACATAAGTATTCAATTCAATGAATTTTGACAATTTTATGCATCCATATTAATGATTGGGACATTTTCATCACCCCAGAAATTTCCTTGTGGCCCCTTCCAATGAACACCTCCCTCTGTTCAACTACTTTCCAGTTTCTATGGCCATATATTCGTTTTTGGCTGTTCCTGAACTTTATTTGAATGGAGTCATACAGTATATAATCTTTTAATCTGGCTTTTTTCTCAACATTTCTGCCATTCATGTTGAATGGTTCTTTCTTTGCAATTGCTGAGCAGTAGTTCACTTTTTAAATATACCACAATTTGTTGATCATTTCTCCTGCATATGAATATTTTGTTTGTTTCCAGCATTTGGCTACTATGAATAAAGTTGCTATGAACATTCATGTACAATTTTTGTGGACATCTAATTTTTAAAAATCTTTGTTTAGCAATTTAATTGTGAGCATTTTTATTGTTAACCTCATATCTTTATGAGAGAGGAAGTGGGTAAAGTATATATAAGAAATACATGAAAATACAGCAATTCCAGTATGATGAGATTTATAATAATAAACACTTCAAACAACTTATACATTTTAATTTTCCATTGCTTTAGAATTGAAGACCAAGCTAGGTATATAACTTCTTTTTTCAAATAAACTTCTGTGGTTTGGTGCCTTCAAATTTATGTTCCCCATAAGGTATGTAGGTGGCTATCTTCTCAAATCCCCATTTTTCTTGTCCAGCAGGCAGATCAGATTTGACATATTCAAAGCCAGTTTGATTTTCTCCTCAAACCTAGCCCTCCCATGGTTTTTTACACACACACACACACACACACACACACACTCACTCACCCAGTTTCTCAGGCTGAAGATGTGGTGGAGTTATCCTTGACTCCTCTTTTTCATAAACCTCACCTCTAATCTATCAGCAAATCTGGTGCCCTCTTCCTTCAAAATACTGATTATCAGGAATTCAGCTGCTTCTCTCTCTATTGCTAACATACTAGTCAAAGTCGCCATCATCTCTTGCTTGGATTAGTGCAATAGCCTCCTAACTGGTCTTCCTGCTTCTGTGTTGGCCCTTGGAACCTATTCTGAACAGAGGAGATAGAGCGATCATTTCTAAATCTCAGTGACATCATGTCACTTCTCTGTTCAAATCTTAGTATTTCTATTCAGAATAAAAGCCAAAGTTCTTACGATGGACTGACTACAAGGCCATAAGTAATCTGGCCTCCAAGAATCTCACCTTACAGCAAGTCCTACCACTCAAAGCCTTTGTATTGTATTTTTACTTAGTCCTACCCAGGCCAGACCATGAAGACTGACTGCTTCAGGTTTGAGTTCGGCAGAAAAGATGGCTAGAACTTGGCTCAAGATTCCTGAAACAGCTAATAGGCAATGAAAAGAATAAACAAATAAAGTGTTTGGGGACACTTTCCCACAGCCTTCCTCGTATACTTACAAAGTTTTCTCTGGGATTCGGTGGTCTCCACAGCCCACTTGGATGATATGTTCACCAGGGTAGAGGATCACAGAACTGGATCTTGCCTGGCTTCCCAACACCCAGCCATTCAGCAACCAGAAACAAACTACTATCTTATCAATATTCTCCACACATTGAGATGGATAATAAGGCCTTGTGCCTGGGTATCTTGTGGCTTTGACAGTCTCCTTTCATCTATGCCTGTTCTCCAATAAGATTGAGTTTTCTAGTCTACCCTCTTAGGGACCTTCTGGCCATTACCCACTACAATGCTTTATATTCTCCATGGTTTTTATCATCACTTGACATATATTTATTTCATACTTTATTGTCTGTTTCCATAAGTAAAATGTAAATTCCCTAAGAACAGGGATTTTACGCTTTTTGTTCCTACTATATCCCCAGTACTTAGACTAAATATTTACTGAGTTAATTTTGTTCAGTGTATTTAATGTTGTTATATGTAGTCTCTCTCCTTCATTAAAAAAAATGAGATTAATATATAGAGTTCAGTGGCTAATGTCAGACTAAGCCAAACCTCCTTTTTTGTGTTTTTCTTTCCTCTTAGTTACAGAATTTTATTTAGGGGTTGGAATGGCCATGGGAATGCATGTTGCATACACCTCAAATTTGGTACTAATTTTGTTGCCATGTTAAGAAAGTAAGCAGGACATTGTGTTTTCAGTAGCCAAACATCTATATTCTTATTTTAATATCTAAAGTTTAAATTACGGCCCTGGCCGGTTTGGCTCAGCGGTTAGAGCATCAGCCTGCAGTCCAGAGAGACCTGGGTTCAGTTCCCGCTAAGGGCACGTACCTTGGTTGCAGTTTGTCCCCAGCCCTGGTTGGGTCGTGCGAGTGGCAGCCACTCTATGTGTCCCTTTCACGTCAATGTTTCTCTCTCCCTCCTGCTCTATCTGAATAAAAAATGGGAAAATGTCCTAGGGTGAGGATAAAAAAATAAATAAATAAGTAAAATCCAAATTACCTCTAATATAATATAGGAATCCTGTGAATGTGATAATGCCGAATAACATTGGAGAATAAAAGAGGCTGCCCTGGCCAGTTTGGCTGAGCAGTTGGAGCGTCAGTCCATGGACCAAAGAGTTGTGGATTCAATTCCAGTCAAGGGTGTATACCTGGGTTGCAGTTCAGTCCTGGGCCCTGGCTGAGGTCGTATGGAAGGCAACCAATTGATGTGTCTCTTTTACATGGAAGTTTCTCTCTCTCTCCCTCCCTCCCTCCCACTCTATCTGAAGATAAATGGAAAAATATGCTTGGGTGAGGATTAAAAAAAAGGCAAAGAGTTTATTGAAATTTAGACTGATTCACAAGTAAAAGGCCTCTTGGAAACAACATTCTGAGAAAGGTCCTGCTTGTTCAAAAATCTGCATGTTTTGAGGTCTAGATGGGTATAAATGTTACAGAAACCCCAAATAGAAAGTATAGCCTCTTCTCATTGATTCATTCCAATAAATAATTTTATCAAGTGTTTACTAGATCAGATACTTCAAATATGTAATTCTAATTATCTATTGTGTTCTATGTAATAAAAAGTTTTCAAGTAGATGACCCCAAAAATCTAACTCCCTGGTGATCAATAAAAGTAACATTCCGTGAATACCCAGGTGTGCAGATTGTAGCGCTAAACTCTGCCCTAAAGGAGTTTGTAATTTCTGTCAGTTGGAGGTTGAAAGAATAATAAGCTTCACTCTCTCTGTAAGTCTCATTGCTTCCACTAAAAGAAAAGATGTTGACTAATAAAACTGTTTTATAGATCATCTCTTTTTGTAATATGTAAACAACAAAATTTGTTTTGCAGATTTTGATAGGATATTTGATATAATATCAGTTGGATATTATGTCAGCTCAGTTTGGAGCAAAAGGAGAGGTTCATGCTTAGGAGGGTTGAGAATCTTGCATATTTGACTCATTCTCACCCAATACTCTAAGACCATGGTCTGGAAGGTGGTTTTGAGGCTCTTTTAAGAACAAGGGCATTTGACACCACATTCTGGTCAGAAATAATAAAACCTGGAAAACAGAGTAATCAGCTTTTTAAGAAGCCACATATACATAAAAATGGAATCTTCCAAGTCAAAAATTTATGTGGCTTCTATGAAGGACTTTGCTAAATTAAACAAGTCTGGTAAAGATCAATTCTAGGCAGAGGGTATTTGGCCAAGGACAAGTGCCATGACAAGGGCAAGCTCTGGTTGATCACAGAGTCACACACAAGGCATTGTTGGTAAGGAGAATTTAAACCAGAACACAAAAGTCACAGCTAGAAGGAGTTCAAACTAAAAGCATACACTAAACAACACAACAAAACACACAAACTCCACAAAAACCCTACAAGGTAATTGGCAGAAACTGCCTTGTTTCAGCATTGATGACTCTGTTAGTACATTTCACTTAAAACAATGAGCTTAAAACAAGACCTGTTGACCTGTTACCTCACAAAAATCAATCCTTAGCCAGAAAATGGAAGATCTCTTCTGTGAGTCATACCTTCCCCAGAAGCCATGGGCTTCCTGCAATCATTGTTAAAAATTGTAGATCTCTTGGCAATGACCTTGAAACACCCGGCCTTTCTTAGATGTACAGATTGTATGGCCACATGGTGTGTGACCAGAACAGAGAACCAGGCAGAGAGTACAGCAAGGAGAGAGCAGAAACAGAAGAGACATATTTGCGCACCAACCACTACCTTTTTGATTTTTAAAGATCACATGCATCTTTGATTTTTTATTATGGGGATTTTCTAACATAAACACAAAAGTAAAAACATTGGTGCAATACATTCTCATGAGACCATCACTCAATTTTATCAATTAGCAATATTTTTTCTTCCTCATTTTATCTATTTCTTATTTTATTTTTATTTGTGCTGAAGTATTTTAAAGCAACTCTCAAATATTATATCATAATGGTATCATTGTAGTTAACTAGTTATTAATATCAGAAAAGAAGCAAAGGGAAGGCCAGATATTATAGGCGTATTCTGCCTAACACTGGGGGGGGAACCACATAGAGAAGATAGACACATGCCCAGCAAAGTTGGAGTGACATAGGGAAGATACTTGCCTGTCAATCACACCTGGGGACAGAGATGGTTGGCCAGAATGAGCATGGCCACTGCAAGAATATGAAGAATTGGAATACATAATCCCCCTGACCAAGGGAGCTCTTGTGTTTTCGGGACTCTTGAGACTCTGTTGCTTGGAGCTTGCTCTCCTGGTTCTCTTGAATTTTCCCAAGTGGCCCACGGCCATGTGGACCCCACACGCAATGGACTAATGAACTGCAGCTAGCCTGATGCTGAACTGGACCCAGCTCCAACATGCAAGGAAAACTCTGGACACTGGCTCTGCTTCTAGCTCTACTAAAACCCCAACTGCACTTCTATAACCAAACTAAAAGGAAATAGAACTTTGGAAACCCAGGGGTGTAATTCCATAGAAATAAAACTTTCTACTGTATCTCATCCTCCCGTGCAAGTCTCAGAAAATTCCTTTCCTCAGAATATTGTAAAAACCCCAACCCCAGCAGCACTCAAGAGAGATGAGGCACACTTCCCTCCATTAACAATTTCACCCATAAATACTGCAGTATAAATGTTGTGTCTTTTTAAAACAAAATCACAATACTGTTAACCTCATCCTTAAAATTAACAGTAATTTTTTTGTCATCTAAATCTGTGTTTAGGTTATCCTCCATTGGCTCAATAATGGCTTTTTAAAAAAAATTTTAAATCTTCACCTGAGGATATTTATTCATTTATCTTCAAATAGAGTAAGAAAGAGAGAGAGGGAGAAAGGGAGAGAGAGTGAAACATCAACGTGAGAGGGACACATTGACTGGTTGCCTCCCACATGACCCCAAACAGGGCCAGGGACAAACCATAACCAAGGTACATGCCCTTGGCTGGAATTGAACCTGCAACTCATTGGTCCGTGGGCCGATGCTCTACCACTGAGCCAAACTGGCCAGGGCAAAAATGGCTTTTCATACTTGAGATGTTTGAATTCAGATTCAAGCAAGGTCCACACTTTGCATTTGATTGCTCTATCCCTTAAGTTTATTTTAATCTATTAAGTTCCTCTCCATCTCCACTCTACTACATTTATTGATTAAAAAGTTGGGTCATGTGTCCTGTAGAATTTCCAAAATTTTGGATTTTTTTGATTCATTTTCCATGGTCATATTAAATGTTCCCCTATCCCCTGTATTTTTTATTTTTTTGTAAACTGATAAATGTGAAGAAAGAATTTAATTCAGGTTATTTATTTAAGCAAGACTACTTCATTGGCTGTGCTAAAATCTTCCTACTGCATCACATCAATAGGAAGAGCTGTTCAGCTTGATGAATGTATTCAGGTAGGTTTACTTAATTTTATTTAAAATTCTTAATTATTGCCCTGTCTGGTTTGGCTCAGCAGTTGTAGCGACTGCCTGCAGACCAAAGAGTTGTGTTTTGATTCCAGTCAAGGGCATGTACCTGGGTTGCAGTTCAATCTCTGGCTCTGGTTGAGGTCATGTGGGAGGCAACCAATTGATGTGTCTCACTCACATCGCTGTTTCTCTCTTCCTCCCACTCTATGTGAAGATAAATGGAAAAATATCTCAGGTGAGGATTAAAAAATAAAATTCTTTTTTTTTTTTATCCTCACCCGAGGACATTTTTCCATTTTTTTGTTCAGATAGAGTGGGAAGGAGCGAGAGAGAGAGAAACAGCTATGTGAAAGGCACACATTGAGTGGTTGCCACCCACATGACCCAATCAGGGCCGGGGACAAACTGCAACCGAGGTACATGCCTTTAGTGGGAACCGAACTCCGGTCTCTCTGGACCGCAGGCTGATGCTCCAACTGCTGAGCCAAACCGACCAGGGCTAAAATTCTTAATTATGAATATAATACATTTATTGTGAGAAAATTAGAAAATATAGATTTCAAAAAAGAAGAAAATAAGAAGGAATTGTATTCCCCACAATCCAAAGATGACTACTATTTACATTTGTTATCTACCTTTCTAGTTTTTTTTTTCTATTTTGGCTGATTAATCTTGAAACTTTCTCCTTTCTCTCTCCTATTGGATTATACTGCCCTTTTAAATATCATACAAATAAATCCTTTTTTGGGGTGCAAATATATATATTGATACTGGAAAGAAGGAGGGAGAAAATATAGTTTGAGCATCTGTTATGTAGCTGTTACTTTTACATAATTTTTTACTAATCCTTAAAATGACCTTGTCAGGGAGGTATTATATTCCCATTTTATAAAAGGGGGGATTGAAACTCAGACTCTTGGTATTTTTAATTCGGAGTTCAAAGAGTCTTGAAGTCTTCTGATTCTAAATCCAGAGTCCTAACATTCATTTCCTTCCTGAATTCCGTGGTACTGATATCAAACATGACCATTCTATCTAGTCAGTTAAGAGTGTACTTGATAGCATGATAAAACTTAGTAGTTGCTAAAAATTCTTGAGAGATTTTGATATTTAGCAAGGCAAACTCTGGCATATGAAAACAAAATATAGAAAGTTTTCCATTTTTCAGAGATAAAAAAATGTTGCATGTTTTCTATGTTTTACTACCTTTTTACTGTTTATCTTTTCTCATGGTACTGGCAGTTAGGGTCTTTAACTTCAAGTAGGTAAAAGAATGGAAATGTAGATAAAAATCTGTAATGGAGGAGATTGGGTTTTGGGTTATTTATCAATCTTGTGTTAGAGCAATTGTTAATCACATGAGTTAATTCCAAGAAGCACAGAACTGAAAGTTTCCTTAAAGATCATCTTCTAGAACATTCTCAATATATAATGAAGAGTCCAAAGCTCTAGCCAGTTCAGTGACTTTCCTCAGGTTACTCAGCTACTTTGATATCAAGTCATGACTTCAATTCAATATCTTTGACCTTCAGTTGTATATATCACCATTGTGTGAACTTAACCTATTTTGGAAAAAAAAAATCCCTCTATGGACAGAAGGAAATAATTAAACAATCTTTTCATTACACTTAATGTGGCTTTATCAGATTCAAAAAATGCCCACCGTTGTAAAACATGTGCCAAGAATGGTTTCCGACTATTCTGAAAGCTGAGGGCAAGGGTACAAAGAGGGACTACAGAAAGGGAGAGAAAACACAGTTTAAATAAGGCTATCATATTTTTCTAGAGTTTCTTTAATCCTCTATAGGAAAGTTTAAATGTGCCTTTTAGAGCCATTCGATACTTTAAATCTAAAACAAAGGTAGAATCATGATAAGCTTGTTTATAATATTACTGACCACACTTTTTTTTTTTTTTTCAAAAAAATAGAAACACTTGAATATAGAAAAGTACAAATATATAAAACTCATTAGAGGAAATTTAGGCAAAGTCTTTTATCATGCTACACTTTAAAATGCAAAGTAAAAGTTAGAAATAAATGATAGGAAACAGCTAATTGTTTATTCAGTAACTAGCTCTTGGGACAATGGTTTGAAGCAGCAGGATGATGTATTTAGTATCCATTTTCCTACCATTTTGTATAAACATTGCCTCCCTGTTTCCTTCATGGATAAATTTAACCCCCAAACAGTCTCAGTGTCTACAGTGCTGTCCTGTTTGCAGGGCAATAATCAGCCCACCACTTTGTGACACTCTGGCTTACAGGCTATCCTTCAGCCGACAGACACGGGCATTAGTTTCCCGTTTTCTAATGATATTTCTGGACTGTGTACAGGCGCTGGTGGTACCAGGTAGTATACGGCTATTTATTCTGGCTTCTAAGCAACTGGAATGCACAGAACTATTTAGTTCCATGGTACTTGACATAAGGGAACAGATTTGCTAGACAAGGTTGAAAACAAGCATGCCCTTGTGGGCTGAGAATAAATTGGGATAAATGTAGTATCACTCCGATTTGCATACCCAGTAGTAAAGAATAATATTTGATACCATTCATATTGAAGTCAAAGAAGTATTTTAAGAAATATATAATGGGGGAAAAGCAACTCTGATGTACCTATCAACTAACTTCAATAATTATCGGCTCATAGCCAATCTAGTTTTCTCCAATCTACTCCCCAACCCTGAATATGTAGAAGCAAATTCCAGACATCAAATTATTGTATCTAGAAATATAGTAGTATTTATCTCTAAAAGACAGGAACTCTTTTTTGAAAAAGACAACCACATTACTATATCACACCCCCCCCCCAATGGTCCATAATATCTTAATTCATTAAACATACAGCTACCATTAAAATTTCCTGACTCTTATAAATATTTTTGTGTTCGTTTAAGTTTGTATGATCGAATCAGTATTCAGATAAGATTCATACAATGCAATTAGCTGTTTCTTAAGTCGTTTTTGATTACATTTTTTAAAATTGTGGTAAAATATACATAACTTAAAATTTACTTTAACCATTTTCAATAGTGCTAAATACATTCACATTGTTGTACAACTATCACCACTATCTATCTCCAGAACTCTTTTCATCTTAGAAAATTGAACTCTGTATCTGTTAAACAGCTCCTCATTCCATTACCCCATTCTCTAGGCGCTTGGCAGCCACTATTCTACTTTCTGTCTCTATGAATTTAACTACTCTGGGTACCTCATATAAGTGCAATCATACAGTCTTTGTCTTTTTGTGACTGGCTTATTGCACTTAGCATAATGTTCTCAAGATTCATCCATGTTGCAGCATGTGTTGTAATTTCATTCCTTTTTAAGGCTTAATAATATTCTATTGTATGTTTATACCATATTCTGTTTTTTTATTTATCTATTGATAGATACTGGGTTGCTTCCACCTCTTGGCTACTGTGCATAATGCTTCTTTGAGCATTAGTGTACAAATATCGTTTTGAGACACTGCTTTCAGTTATTTAGGATATATACACCAAAGTGGAATTACTGGATCATATGGTAATTCAAAATTTTTTTTTAAGAACCACCATACAATTTTCCTTAGGAGCTACACCATTTCACATTCCCACCAACAGTGCATATGGATTCCAATTTTCCCACATTCTGCAACACTTATTTTCTAGTTTTTATTTTTTTAAATAGTAATCATCCTAATGGTTGTCATGTGGTATCTCATTGTGGTTTTGATGTGTGTTTCCCTAATGACTAATGATGAGCATCTTTTCAGGTGCTTATTTCTCCTTTGGAGAAAAGTCTATTGAAGTCCTTTATCCTTTGAAAAAGTCAGTTTCTGCCCTGGCCAGTTTGGCTCAGCAGTTGAGTGTCAGCCTGTGGACCAGAGAGTCCTGGGTTCAGTTCCTGCCAGGGGCACATACCACACAAACACACACACACACACACACACACACACACACACAATCAGTTTCTTTGTTTTTGTTGTTGTTAATTTTTGGTTTTTTATTTATTCTGAATATTAACCCCTTGTTAGATACATGATTTGCAAACATTTTCTCCTTTTTTACTCTGTTGTGTCTTTTGATACACAGAAGTTTTACATTTTGATGTAGTCCAGTTTACCTATTTTTACTTTTGTTGCCTGTGCTTTTGGTGTCATATTCAAGAAATCACTGCCAAGTCCAAAGTCATGAAGGTTTTCTCCGTCTTCTTTTAGGGCTTTATAGTTTTAGCTCTTATGTTTAGGTCTTTTATCCATTTTTAGTTAATTTTCGTATATGATGTGAAGGATGACCCTTAAATCTCTCTCTCTCTCTCTCTTTATTTTTTTAGGCCAGATATTTACTTTTTTCTGTAGGCAGTTTTTGACATTTTTAATACTCTTCACTGCAAACTACAACACATGTAGAAAAGTATATTAAACATAATGTACAGTTTAATTTTTTAATATAAAGTAAACCCCTTATCAGGTCAAGAAATAAAATACTTCTAGCCCAGCCAGGGTGGCTCAGTGGTTGAGCGTTGACCCATGCACCAAGAGGTCGCTGGTTTGATTCCCGGTCAGGGCAAATCCCCAGTGAGGGGTGTGCAGGAGGCGGCCAATCAATGTTCTCTCTCATCAATGTTTCTATCTCTCTCTCCCTCTCCTTTCCTCTCTCTCTAAAATCAATAAAGGAAAAAAATATTTTTTTAAAAAAACACTTCTGGCCTCTGGAGCCCTCCTGCATATCCTTTTTCAACTCCAGTGCCCCCTTTCAAAGGTAATTACTATCTCTACTTTTATGGTAATTCACTGTTTCCTTTTCTTTAAAATTTCTCAACATAAATATATACCCATGGACACTATTGCTTGATTTTATCTGTCATGGAAATTTATAGAAAAGGATCCATATAGAATGTGTTTTTTATGTCTGGCTACTTTTACCAACATAATATTTATAAGAGGCATTCATGTGTGCACAGCGATAGTTAATTTATTGAACTGTTGTATAGTATTTTATTATATGAGCAATCAGCAGGTTTTTACAAATTCACTTAATTGTGGAATTTAATTGTTATTCATCTGGGGATTTTAATTCGTGGAATACATCTGCTCTGAGCATTCTCATCCATGTTTCCTTGCACTCAAGTACTACCATTTAAATAGGGTAGATACTTTGGATTAGAATTGCCGTGTCATGGGATATGTTCCTTCAACTTTACTGGATGATGCCGAGGTGATTCTGTTGATGTGTGCTCCCACCAGGTGTGTATGAGGGGTTTCAAGTGCTTCACAGCCACACTGACACCTGGTAATGTGAGTCTTTGCAAGATTAGCTTTAAATCTCTTAATCTAGAGGTCCTTCCTTCTCTTCCCCTGCTCTAATTTTTTCTTGCAATTTTTTATTGTTGAAAAAAAATAGGTTGTTTGTCTTGCAAAATGGGTTTTGTTGATACAGACTTTTGGTTTTGTTTAGTAGTTCCCTTGTTTCTCTTCCCTGAATTTCCTGTAAACTGGTAGCCAGCTCTCAATGCATAATTAGATTCTGGCTTATTTTTTTGGTAAGAATATTTCATAGGTTATATAGGCACATCAGGAGGCACGTAATATCTGGAATTATTTATTTATTTATTTTTTGCTGTTGTTTTTGCGCTGTTAACCACCTCTGAACAATAATTACCAGGGTGGATCTCTTCATTCACAAGTGTTACAAAAAGTGATATTCTAATTTTCTCCTTTCCTCTTCACTTACTTATTGGAAAAAACCTTTATAGAAAAACTTATCATCATCAACTAATTAATTATTTTAACTTAGAGTTTATATATGAAAAATAGGATAAATACTTGATTCTTTCCTTTAACTATTTTCAAAATGAGTTCTTTCGCTAGAACCCTCCCATAGTGACAAATGCATTTTCTTTTTTAGTTTTAATATAAACACATCATGAATTTATTATGAAAAAATATTTAGTGTATTTGAATTGATTTTAGTTATTAATCTTATTTGTGTTCGAGTTGTCTCACCTTTTTCAATGGGAGCTTTTTCAGTTTGACTTGATTCCTTTGGAAATAATCGTATTCATCTTTGATAGCTTTCTTGCTTTCTGAAATGACAAACTGTTCAGGCTTGTTTTTTTTTTATTAATTAATTTTTGTTACAGATGTTTCTCCTTTTTCCCCCCACTGATTCCCCCTTCTCCTCCCTCCCCGCCCTGTCCCCAGTTTGTTGTCCATGTCCACTGTTCATGCATACATGCATATAAGTTCTGTGGTTTATCTCTCCCCCATCATCCCCTCTTCTGGGGATTGTCAGTCTGTACCCCACCTCCACGTCTCTGGGACTACCCCATTCCTCAGACTGTTATGTTCATTATATTCCACAAATAAGTGAGATCATATGATACTTGTCCTTCTCTGTTTGGCTTGCCTCACTCAGGATGATACTCTCCAGGTCCTTCCATGTATTCTCAAAGGACAAAAGATCTTTCTTTCTTACTGCTGCGTAGGACTCCATTGTGTATATATACCACAGCTTTTTTTAAAACTTTTATTCTCCAGATCTAGAATTGGGTAGTTTCTGAAGAGGCCTGATCCCTTTTACTAAGAAATAATATCTAAAGATGACAATTTGGGGTATAAGAGGTGCTCATTGCTACTGTGTTGGCCATTATTTCTAGACCTTTTCAGTGGACTAATCATAGACATATAAGTGTGTCCTGATATTGCCAGTACAGGAATTTTACTTAATTGATCTTATATCTGTAATCCTTTCTCCCACACTTTACTTTATGTTCACAATGCACACACAAGACTCAGCATAACAAATAGCAACATTACTTTCAACAATGCGATTGTTGAAAACAGTGAACACGGTATTTTCTTAGTTTCCTTGCCTAAAGTATATCTCACTAGGGCTTATCTAACTTTTAAGTAACAGCTTCGTTGAAATATAATTAATATATAATATAATTCACACATTTCAAGTATAAAATTCAAAGGTTTTTAGCATATCCACAGAGTGTGTAACCATTGCCACAATCAATTTAGAACATTTTTATTACCCAAAAAGAAGCCCGGTACACATTAGCAGTCAGTCCCCATTTTCCCCAAACTGCCCCCCCGACACTAGGCAAACGCTAATCTACTTTCCACCTCTGTGGATTTGCCTAATCTGGATATTTTACATAAATAAAATCATAATATGTAATGTTTGTGTCTGGCTTTTTTCACTTAGCATAATATTTCAAAATTCATCCATGCTGTAGCATGTATTATCATTTCATTTCTTTTTATCATCAAATAATATTCCATACTATGGTTATACCACATTTTATTTGTTCATTCTTCAGTTAATGAATATTGGGTTGCTTATACTTTTGCCTATTATGAATAATGCTTCTATAAATATTTGTATATGTGTTTTTGCATGAACATTTGTTTACATTTCCCTTGGGTATATATCTAGGAGTGGAATTGCTAGACCATAGAGTAACTAACTCTACGTTTCACTTTTGAGGAACTGCCAGGCTGTTTTCCCACCAGCATTGTGTGAGAGTTCCAATTTCTCCGCATTCTCCCTACACTTCTTACCTGACTTTTTTATTACAACCATCCTGGTGGTATCTCTTTATGGTTTTGATTTGTATTTCCCTTAGGGCTAATGCTTGCTTTAGGTTCAGTTGGCTCTCTTTTTTCCAATGTATTAAGGTGGAATTTTAGATTTTGATTTGAGATATTTTTTGTTTAATATAGGTATTTATAGCTATAAATTTCCCTCTAATTACAGTTTTTGCTACATCCTACAAATTTTGGTATATTGTGTTTTTATTTTCATTCATTTCAAAGTATTTTCTAATCTTTCTTATGATTTCTTCTTTGTTTATATAGTGTTATCTAATTTTTACATATATATATATGTATTTTTTATCCTTACCCGAGGACATTTTTCCATTTTTTGTTCAGACAGAGTGGGAGAAAGCAAGAGAGAGAAACATCAATGTGAAAGGGACACATCTAGTGGTTGCCACCCACATGACCCAAACAGGGCCGGGGACAAACTTCAACCAAAGTACGTGCCCTTAGCAGGAACCGAACCCGGGTCTCTCTGGACCACAGGCCGACGCTCTAACCACTGAGCAAAACTGGCCAGGGCCACTCCAGCTTTTTATGGTGTTGTTTACATGACATATTTTTTTCCATCCTTTTATGTCTACTTATTAGTATCTTAAATTAAATGTCTTGCAGACAGTACTTGAACCTTGATTTTTAATCAGTCTGACAGTCTGCTTTTGAATTGTTTAATCTATTCACAATGTTATTATTAACATATGTAGATTTACACCTGCCATTTTACTTTTTTTTGTTGTTGTTGTTAATCCTAACCTGAGAATATTTTTCCATTAATTTTTTTTAGATAGAGTGGAAGGGAGGGAAAGAGAGAGAGGAATATTGATGTGAGAGAGACACATCAATTGGTTGCTTCCCACATGACCCTGACTGGGGCCAGAGATTGAAACTGCAACCCAGGTATGTGCCCTTGACCAGAATTGAACTTGAGACCCTCCAGTCTGCAGGCTGATGCTCTAACCACTGAGCAAAATCAGCCAGGGCTACTTTTGTTTTTTATATGCCTCGTGTATTTTTTCTTTATTTGTTCCTCCTATACTGCGTTCTTTTACATTTGATGGATATTTTCTGATATAACATTTTAATTCCTACAATTTTTTCACTATTTTAAAAATTTTTTAGTGTTAGCTCTAGCATTTACTTTGTTATCTTTAGAATCTACATCAAATTTACACTAACTTAAATATAGTTATGTAAAATATATAAAAATATAAAGCATTACTTCTATAAAATTTTATTTGTTCTCCCAGTTGTGCTATTATTATTAAATATTTATTATATATGTTACAAATTCAACAGTACATTGTTATAATTATTACTTTATATAATCTTATGTCTTCTAAAAAAGCTCTCATTTACCATTTCTGGTTCTCTTCATTTGCTTCTCTGAATTCAAATTTCAGCTGGTGTTATTTTTGAACTCCCATATAGCTTTGCTCCTACTCATCTTCTTTTTATTGTTATTGTCAAATACATTGTATTTCTATATGTTATAGGAACTACAATATATTTATATACATATTGTTTTATGAATTTATTTTTAACTCAGTTAAGAGAAAAAGGGAAAAGAAATATGCATATATACTATCTTTTATAATTAGATAATTATGTTTATGGTGCTCTTCACTTTTTAAAAATGTTTTTATTGATTTTTTAGGGAGAGAGGAAGGGGGAGAGAGATGGAAACATCATGTGAGAGTGAAACATTGATCAGCTGCCTCCTGCACATCCCCTACTAGGTGAGTCTGCAATCTGGGCATGTGCCCGGACCAGGAATCAAACAGGAACCGCTCAGTCCATGGGATGGCACTCAATCCACTGAGCCATACTGGCCAGGCTACTCTTTGATTTTTTTTGTGGGTTTGAATTATTGTCTGCTGTCACTTGCTTTCAGCCTAAAGACATATCTTAGAATTTCTTATATGCGGGTTTGCTAGCAAGGAATTCTCTCAGTTTTTATCTAGAGATATTTTTAATTCATCTTCGTATTTGAGAGATAATTTAGCTAGATATAAGATTTTCGGTTGACAATATTTTTCTTTTAGCATTTTGAATATGTCATCCCACTACCCTCTGGTCTCCAGTCAGCTGTTAATCTTATTGAGATTCTCTTGTACTGAATGAGTCTTTTTTTTTTTTTTTTCTGTTTTCAAATTTTCTGTTTTTTGGCTTTCAACACTTTGATGTGTCTAGGTGTGAATTTCTTTGACTTTAGTTTACCTAGAGTTTATTCAACTTTTTGCATGTATCCAAATACAGTTATTTTTTAAGGAGAGTTCTGGTGCTCTTCATTCTTTTGGTCTACCCTTTTTCCTGAGTAAGATCTCCGAGCCACTGTTCCTGGGCTGGGGGTGAGAACAGGGCCCACTTCTCTAGAGTGATATTTCTGCATAACTAGTGGAGTGTTTGGCAGGAGTGGTAGCCAAGGAGACCTTGGCTTGCCTCTCCTTGAGTGAACCTCCATCCCAAAACAAGCTAAGATGAAGGGAAACAGGGCCCTAGTATTCTAAGTTTGGCATGTCTAGAGTAGAACATCCACCCTAAGAGTGAGATCTGGATAGAAGAAAGAAGCCCCTTGCCTCTCAACTGTACCTGTGTGTAATTTAGTTTATACAACATTGAGCCAGGGGGTAAAAAATGCTAGTGACATGCCCTTTCAATGGAGATATTTAGCCCTTGACTGAAAATTTTGGGGAAAGGGTGCTCCATCTATGTGACCACATCTGCTTAGAGTAAAGTTTTCTTTACACTGAACTGGAGTGGGGAGGAAGGGACTGGCCTGTGTGTGTGTGTGTGTGTGTGTGTGTGTGTTACTGAGAGCTAGTAGATTTTCTTTATTTGCTGTATGCCTTTAGGACAATTTACAGAGACTTTGAATGTTTTCTTAAAAATAATTTGATCATTTATGGTGTTTCACTGGAGAGTAAATCAGCAGAAGTCCTCATCCTGCCATTTAAAAGTTATTTTTTAAGTCTTGATTATAGAAAATTTCAAACATATGTAAATGAGAGAGAAAAATATAATAAACCTTCATAAGCAAAATCAAAAGTGACTGAACCAGCCTTGGCCCTTTTCTTTCTTTCTTTTTATAAATAATTATTAAAATTTAATTTAGAGAAAGAGGAAGGGATATGGGGAGAGAGAGAGAGAAAAAAAGAGAGAGAGAGAGATAGAAACATTGATCAATTGCTTCCTGTATGCTCCCTGACAATGGATCGAACCTACAACCTGGGCATGGGCATGTGCCCTGACTGGGAATCAAACCCACAACCCTTTGGTGCTCAGGATGACACTCCAACCAAATGAGCCACACCAGCTCGAGAAATTTTAGAAAGTTTGCCAAGTTACACACACACACACACACACACACACACACACACACACACAGTTGAGATTTGAGATTTTGATTGGGATTTGTTAAACCTATAGATCAATTTAGGAAGAATTAACATCTTTATTATATTGAATATTCTAATCCATAAACATTGTATGATGTATTGTTTATTTACACCAGTGAATCAGAATTGCCTGGAAGGCTTGTTAAAATACAGATCATCCCCTAGAGTTTCTGATTCAGTAAGTTTGAGATGGGGGCTGAGAATTTCCATTTCTTACAATTCCCAAGTGATGCTGATTCTGCTGGTCCAGTGCTATACTTTGAGAACCATTGCCATGCTGTTTTGAATATTTATGAAAAGTTGACTAATTTTTATCAAATTAAAAAACAATAGAGCATATGCTATTAGTTTCATTCTACTAACAGAATTGAAATTATACAATCTAAAAATCAAATATAGAAATATAGAATTGACAGATGTTTCCAATTATAGTACATGTACTTATTATGTTATTTGTCAGACAATCATTGAAATCAGGAGGCATACTGCTGCAAATCGATTTATGGCCTTTGCAGAAGGGGCTAACGAAAAGGTCCTTTTTCTCCCTATATCCTCAAGCTAAAAATGTGCAGGCTGGACATTTGCCCAAAAAGGCAATTAGAGAAATTCTTAAAATTTAGAATTGATTTGTAGGATAGAAAGCTGAATGAAGGGTGATTGAAGTACATGAACATAAAAACTGATTCAGATGTAGTACATATTAGGGCATACTAAAAATCTCTGAAAGAGACTGGAAAGGAGCGTTCATCGTCTTGTCTATTCCATCCCTCTTTCTTAGTTTTAAATCTGACTGAGCTCCCAATAACAAGTGGGATGTTAGAAAAGCACTCATCTGTTCTCCAGATTTTGGTTTTTGCTTAAATACCCATTAAATAGGTATCTTTTTCTTTTAATGCCTAGTGTTAAAAAGTTTAATTTAGTTGAACCTAGTGCTAGTAGGCTATGGAGAATTGGAATAGTTTTGTGTCAACCACTGATCTTACTGAGAGTGCTATGTAGTACCTCTTTCTTCTGCTTCCAGGACAACAGACTGAATTTGCCCCTTGCTTCTGGTTGATATGTCAGCTTCTGCTTCTTGCCAGGACTTAGGTTTTGCCAACTCCTAGGTTTCTCTGGGGTAAAATGTGGAGAATCTAACCACATATCAGGCTACCTTACATGTTGGGAAATATCTGTGTTAGGACAAAGAAAAGACTTGTCCACAGGCCCCATGGTTCTGATCTGCTGACAGCCAAGCCCTGTGTACAGTCCTGAGCAGTTTGAAATTCCCAGATTCTTTTATTTAGTTAACATGTGGCTTTGTATCCTACAGCTGTGTCCAAAATCTTACATACAATCAATCTTCTGTTGTAGTGAAAGGAAGATTGTTGGCTTTCTATGAGCATAATTGGAGCTTCTGATGGAGACCTTTACATAGGTTTTTGCAGGAGTTTCTCAGTGATCCACCAGAACTGATAAATGGTACACAGTTGTATTCCTCAGCATTCTATAACCTTCATCTCCTGAAATCAAATGAGGTTGGCACAAACTTTGTGACTAATTTCAGAAGTAATTCATGGATCCCATCCATAGTGACAGCAACAACTCCCCCAGCCTAACCAAGAAATGAAACCACCTGGAGAGAAAAGTCGACATTAGTTCAAGTTTCTTTTATTCAGGTACTTCAAGTACTCAAGACTGATATCCCTATCCCTCCACCTCCAAGAATCCCATCCCTGAAGCCTGACACCCAGGAATGAGTCAATGTAGCCCAACACCATCGCTCACAAAAGGCTCAGCTCTGTCTCTATCAAATGGTCTCAGCTTCACCCACAGGGGTCCCTGTCTCTCTTACTTCTAGCCAGTTGGTGTTAGGTACTACCATTCCTGCAATCCATATGCAGAACTCTTGTATCCCACACGGCTGATCTGAGATTTGGGTGCACCAGGGGACTTCACTGTCCTGACTGACTGGCTGTCAATGAGCACAAGGACTGATCTGGTGACAGGGATCTCCTGAAGAGCTTCTTCTCCTGGGAAGGCCCATAATCCAAACCTTGGGCTTTGAGGTCCAGGAGAGAGAACATGAAAATGTTTGTATCACATCAGGCAGTAATGCAATGGCCTCTTAAATGGTCTCCTGGTGTCCATTCTTTTCCTCTTTTCAGTTCTCCATGGAACAGTCAGGAAATCCGATTAGTTCCTTCCTTTATTTAAAACTTTCCTGTCTCCCACACTATGGCCTGCAAGGCCCTTGCCCTTGTCAATCTTTCTAGTCCCATCTTATACCCTCTGCACTGTGCTCCAATTGCCTTTTAATTCCTCAGATGTCACGCTCCCTCCTGCCTTGAGGCCTTTCCACATGGTCTTCCCTTTGACTCTTCAATTTATTAATTCCTGTTTATTTTTCAGAGCCCAGTTCTAAAATCACTTCCTCAGCGAAGCTGCCCTTGAGTCCCTAGAGCAGATGTACTCCCTTGTTATACCCTTTATAGCTCTACATCCCATTCCTTCTGAGTTTATAATTATAAATCTGAGTACTTTTAATGTCCATCTCCCAATCAGCTGGTGAGCTTCATGAAGGCAGAATCTATGTCTACAAATGTTCCCTCTGGATTCTGAGCACCCACATGGTAGGCGCTTGATAAATGTTTACTAGGTGAATAACGAAAATATGAAAAAATTTCTGTTGTAGGTTTTACCAGCTTGTGAGTTACAGATGTAGTTTCATAACTTCATGCACTTCCAATAGTGCTATTTTCCCTGTTTGACATGCATTTATTAGACAGCTGCAGGAGTGAGTGGCTAACTTCTCCTCCAGTTCCTTCTCTTAGTCTCTCTCTTCCTCCCCTCTGACACAAAATGCGTATAAAGGCAAGTGTGGATGCACACACACACACACACACACACACACACACAGAGGGAGGGAGGGAGGGAGAGAGAAAGAGAGAGAGAGAGAGAGAGAGAGTTTATCCACAGAGTATATAAATGGAAAAGGTAGGTTTAGAACTCTGATTTCTTGAATTCCACAAAAATGTTTTTTCCACATGATTTCTTTATTAGTGAGGTTTTTTAATTGGCCTTGTTCTATTAAAAAACAATATTAATAAAAAATAACATAAACCTTTTTTAAGATTGAAATTTCTCCAAAGTCTAGTTTCCTACAGATCTTAAAACTTCAAGACTACTTGGAATAATTTTCTAACAACACATTTTCACTCACTCTTATCTTGCCATTTAATATTTCACTTATGTCTAGATGATGTTTTCTTAAAAAATCAGAAGCTGAGGAGAGTTTATGGGTTTCCTGCTTTATATGCTCCCATATCTGTACATAAAAAGTGCTTACCAAATTTTTCCCAATTGTTTTCAGAAAGAGAAATTAAATTGAATAGAAAAAGAAAATGCTTAATAGAAATTACTATAAATTGTACATTTTGTAATTTTATTTTAGACTCTATGACAAAGGAAAATGTCTACAGCCAAGAAGGTAAACCTGTACTCTAGCTAGTTGAAATAAAAGCCATGTCTACGGAAAATAAAAGTTACCATTCATAACCAGAAAGATGACAGATTCAAAAATTATCTTCTTAACGAAAAATTATTTTCACAGACTGTTCTAGATTAAAAAGTCCTTGTGGCTTAAACATTCTATTATTGTTAACTTTAACTGATAATAAAAGTGACTATCACTTTTTATATTATCTCATGTAATTATCATAAACCCTGAGGAGGACTCAGAGCATAAGCAATCATGTAGAAGAATGTAATGAAAAGCTTCCAGACCAAAGATTCCCTGGGTTGAGAGGAAGGGAAAGTCCAGATGGCAAATGGAATGACAGGAGAACTTACCCTGGTGGGTCCACTGAAGAGGGGGCTGATCTTGTCCCAGAGAGGGGGAGTGAAATGACAAAAACACCAGCTAAGTTTATGGGAACCGAGAGGAGAGGCAATCTAGATGTTCTTCGATAGAGGCCCAAGGGGACGCAAGATCTCAGAGACTAAAAGGTTGTGTGGCAGGTATGAGTCTGGGACAGCTTACAGAGTAGTCAGTCCCCAGTGTCACAATGTGGCCTGGAAGCAGATGGATGGTTCTGTGGCCTGAGAGTGCCACAGAAATTGATGGGATCTTGGGCACCCCATAGTTTCTGTGACTCAGTCTGACAGTGGAATGCATTTGTGTGTACTCTAGAGTCTGTATGAAGCTGAAAGGATAGTTGTCATACTTGCAGGGGCTTGTTAATGGGATCATGGGGAAGATGCAGCAATCACCTGCATGACTAGTCAGCAAATACAAAATAAGATGATGGAATAGCTAATGGAAGCCAAGATGATATAGGCAGTCAAGGAGCAGATGCCCCCTCTCCAAATGCTTTGGCACTCCAACAGCACCGAAATTAGATACATTCTTTGGGTATGTATTGACTACATTTGAATTTTTATCGCTTAG